>NC_084974.1:7010832-7153495 GCF_963691925.1 Scomber scombrus
TGTGTTGTTGAAAAGTTGTGTGTCCATATTGTATTATTGTATACATGACATTCAGCTTTATCAACCCTTCATGTGTTCTGTTTGTTACCACCAGGGTAAGAAAGATGTGGCTCAGATCTTCAACAACATCCTAAGGCGTCAGATTGGCACTCGGACACCCACGGTGGAGTACCTCTGCACCCAGCAGAATATACTCTTCATGTTGCTTAAAGGGTAAGGAGACACATACACAGTAAACGCTCCTCTCACTATACCTATTTAAAGACTTAGAAGTATTGTTGGAAACAAACATTAACCAGGTATTTATGCATGTTAATTTATTTATCTAACTTTGCCAATTTTCTGCCAACAACAGTAATATGTGTGTGTAGTAGCATCTATAAAATGTTATGTCCTTGTTCTGTACAGGTATGAGTCTCCAGAGATTGCACTAAACTGCGGCATCATGTTGAGGGAGTGCATCAGACATGAACCTCTGGCCAAGATCACGCTGTCTGCCGAGCAGTTCTACGACTTCTTCAGATATGTGGAGATGTCCACGTTCGACATCGCCTCAGACGCATTCGCCACTTTCAAAGTAAGTTATCTCAGCCTCTGTGTTTATGAGAGTTGAGTAAATTCTGTCGTGAACAAAGCTTTGAAACACCTGTTACTCCCTATGTTTTAAGCCCGGTGACTACCTCGCAGAAGAATCCCATAACGTTGTTTCAAAAATAATAACTGACGCACTGTAAGTGATAAGCGGAGGTGCTTTTAATAGTTTCATGACATCTCTCCTCACTCTCCCCATTTTCCCCGCTCCCTATTACTTGTCTATTGATCGTTTGTTTACATGGGATCATTTGAATAGTTGTCACCCACCTGATAGCTCAAACAGAAAATTGAATAATGCAGTGGCAGCAAGTACCTACAGCTGCTGATATTGTAGTTATAACGATTCAAACAGTAATGATTCAGGAGACTAAAGATTTAACTGTTATAATGCACAGTGAACATTATATAAACACAGTGTTATACAGTTTTATACTGTGAATTACAGACCTTAATGCACCACTGAGCTGCCATTAATGTGATAGCTGTTGTGAAAACCTTGTCAGGATATTTTAGGTTCCACTGATATGAATTTCTGGTTAAAATAAAATGAGAAATGGACCATGCAGATATTAAATATTGAATATTTACAACACTTAAACTAAATAACTGTTTATAGGATGATAGGAGATTCATAGTTAATATAGTATTTGGTAATAGGGCTGGGTAATATATCAAATGTACTTGATCAATTAGAATTTTTGCTTTAGCACAATGTGTAAAATGTCTACAATGTGCACATAAAACACTGCTTTGAGTCAATACTAATATAAATGACGGCTGGCTACATTAGCTGTCATGAGTCACGAGTGGCAGGTAGCTAGCACTGGCCCGCTGTCTGCTGACACTCATTATTGAACTGGATGTGTTTGCAGTTGAAGCGTCTGGTACTGACAGTCCATAACTGTATCAGATAACCTTTTATCTTGTTGAATATGCATAACAGTGACAAGCTTGCAGATGATACAGGTCTTTTATTATTCTCACTCAACTGTCACACATGGAAGTATTAAAAAATATGTTTCGATCGTGTTTGAAAAAAATTGTTAAAATCATGAAACCAAATCTAAATTTTATTTGCTATGTTTAACATTATCATTTAAATGTTTAGCAGTAGTTTGTTGATGGTTCAGACTCCTGTCTGATGGACTTGTTTAAATATCAGTTTTCCAGAATAAAACATCCTTGAAGATTTTCATAGAGTTGTGTTTAAGAAACTGGAGCAAATCATGTGCTGTTCAAACATTAATCTTTTAAACTAATTACAACAGATGAACTATTCTGCTTATGTCTTTGGACAGGATTATATCCACAACTAACACTTAACACATTGTAACCCAAAATTGTAATTTTAGGTTCAGGTTTTTTTTTTTGGACAAAGTAATGAAGGACAAAGGAATGCGACAAAAGTTAGCTTAAAACAAATGTTGATTAAAACTAAAGCTAAGACAAAACAATAAGGTGTTTAGAGCAATGTGCAAAACCAAAAAAAGATGATGCAGGATGGATGTCGGCAGGAGGAAGGGAGAGAGAGAGAGAGAACAGGAGCACATGGACCAGCTTTTACAGCTTGGCAGGCTCAGGTGAACCATATTACACTGCTGACCCTCCACTGTCAGCCAATATCCAGAGGGCAGCCTGTGAAGACAGCAGGAGGGGTGTCACAGTTTCTAAGGATTATTTCTGCCTTTGTTGAGTTTGTTGTATCCCAAAAGGAGACAAAAGGGGCCAGGCTGAATCCTAACCATCATGTTTGAATTACTGCTCATACTATGTTCTATGTTTTTCCAGGACCTCCTCACAAGACACAAGCTACTGAGCGCAGAGTTTCTGGAGCAACATTATGACAGAGTGAGTCCACGCTAAACTAAAATCCAGCCAGCTTTTATCACTACGTGTGTAATATGAGAAAGATTCACATGATTCAAGTGAGATAGAAAGCTTTTAAGGTGATACATAGATCAGGTGTGTCCATGACATCATAGAGATAAGAGATGATGTATCTTTATCACTGAAGGTGAAAGAAGAGATAACTCTGACCTTCATTAAAAGCAGTAAAGCCTAGGTCTATTATTGGAATTCTATGTGTTTGAGACTCTTTCTTAAAACGTGAAAGCCGTCTCCTTTTTATGAGATATGTTAATTAATACAGTGGCACTTTAGCACGCTGGCAGTCTCTTTGCTAACGGCTTCAAACCAGCCCCATGGGACCTCATTTGCAGGCTGCGAACACAAATTAGCTGTCAGTCTTTGAGGGAAAATCTCATTTTCTTGTCATTGTGTTGTGATACAATAAACGGATCCAATTGTGAAAAATCATCATCGTCTTCTTTCTCTGTCTCACTACCTCTTTCTCTCTCTCTCTAGTTCTTTAGTGAATACGAGAAGTTACTCCACTCTGAAAACTACGTGACTAAAAGGCAGTCCCTCAAGGTAAGGTCCTGGGTCGAGCCATAGTAAACAGGTTTCATGTAGAAAGTGCAACTCTATTCAGAGAGCTATTTTAAGGTGCGTGTCTTAAGAGTGTTGGGTTTCTCAAAACTACTCCATCTCCATCGCCTTGTTGTGAGCGCCATCTAGTGATGAGTGCATAGATGCACAGAGTACACTTTTAATATCTGGTGTTTTCTTTATTTGCCTTTTTGTTTTTTAAATTATAATTAGTGCCTTCTTTTACCTTAATCTGAATGTTATACACTTAGTAGCTCTGTTGCACATACATAACAGACTGAAGCCATAATCTGTAATTAAAGTCAACATACTGGCCCCCTAATGTCAAAATGTATTACCCAAAAATGAATGAACTTCTTTCCAGATGACCATTTGGCTTGTTATTTATTTGTAATTCTTTTAATGTTGTTGTTACCAAAAATGTTGGAAATTATGAGGAAAAAAACACCAATTTTTCAGTTAAGATGCACATTTTCACCTATAAGTCAAACTAATTACACTGGGCATTTTGAAGGCAGAAGTAATTACAGATTGAGGCTTTAAGCAGTGAACTTGTCTGTAGGAATGTGTCTGTCATTATAAAGAATTGAAATTGATATCCGTTGCTGTTTTTTTTCTCTCTGAAATGATCTAGTTACTGGGAGAGTTGCTTCTTGACCGGCACAATTTCACCATTATGACGAAATACATCAGCAAGCCAGAGAATCTCAAACTAATGATGAATCTGCTACGGGACAAGAGCCGCAACATCCAGTTTGAGGCGTTCCATGTTTTTAAGGTAAAAAGCAAAGCACAGTTGAAGGTGTGTTTCTGTGAGGTGACGGGCAGAGAAGTGTTTAGAGGCAAAGACAACTTCAAGAAGTGCTGAGAGGCTCATGGCTGCACTATACTAGCATGTAGTACATTCTGCTAACAAATATAAGCTGGCTAATTCACATATTTGTAAAATTAAAGTAATTTTAACCTACAGCCCCCAGTAAAAAGATCTTTGCTGCAACTAGGGCTACAACTAATGATTATTTTGATAATCGATTAATCGGTAGATTATTTTTTTCGATTAATCGATGAAACAGATTTTTTTTTTTTTAATCATTTTTAATTTCCACCCCCTTCATTCAAAAACAGAACATTATTTTAAGCTTGCTGTTTGGATGTCCCTGAGCTGTTAAAGTAATATTAAATTATAAATAATAATTTAAACAAAACTATATGTTGATGTCTCATGTCTTTAACAAAAACACATACACATGTATGCTATACAAAAAGAGGTCTTTTTTGTTGTTTAAAGGGACCTGAGCTGTTGGAACAATAAATACATGATAATCAAGAACAATGCAAATTATAAAACTGTTGACAGGATTTGTTTCAACATCCAGTGATGGTTCTAGTATATACATTAAAAAAAGAGTTATTATATTTCGCAAACTATAACATATTGGTAATAAAGAACCTATTTCACACAAATAGAGCACACTTATAAATCAGTATTACCCTAAAGCAGTGTCAATCAAGAATAAAGTCTAAACCAGTTCAGCTTGGTGGTGTGCAGACAGATTTTATATTATTCTTAATGATTTCACACACAACCCAGAAAAAAATACAACAATGTGTCTGTGAAACTACATATACACAGTATGAAATGTGGTTTATTTTGTAGTTACCAGTTTTACTTTTTCCATCATTAGGCTACCATACAAACTATTTGCACTAAATTCCCCTGCTGCTCTCCTCATCTCCTACTTCTGACTGAGATCGCGGCAGGTAGAAGCTGATAGTTCACCAACTAGAATGAGGGTGCCTACTGCAACAAGGTTAATTGATCCACATTATATCATTGACATGACACACAAAAGCGATAGAAAACCGATCGTTCTTTTGTGGGCGTGCATGCCCGCGCACTCCGTGCCGACCTCGGCAGGATGCCGCACACACTTTCTAGTTTCATGTTGTGTGAACTGCTCCAACGCTCCAACACACTCTCCGCGTCTGCCATAATACCAGCTCTGCTCCGTCTGCAGGTGAAGTAGACTGCTACTGACTAATGACTAATTAGTCTAATGACTTTTAATTAGCCCTAGCTGCAACCACTGGAAACAGATGCCAAGTGGACACACATGTCCTTTGAGTTGTATCAAACATGTGGTCAGTATCAAAAATGGCACACAGTATCTTAACACATTAACAATTTTGTCCTCTTCCTCCACTACCAGGTATTTGTGGCCAACCCCAACAAGACGCAGCCCATCCTGGACATCCTGCTGAAGAACCAGACCAAACTCATCGAGTTTCTTAGCAAGTTTCAGAACGACAGAACGGAGGACGAACAGTTCAATGACGAAAAGACATACCTGGTCAAACAGATCAGGGACCTCAAGAGGCCTGCCCCCCAGGAGGCCTGAGGCAGGGTACAGAGGTGGGAGGGGGGGGTGCCACCAGGACCATGTCTGGAACAACATCCAGACAACGTCTGCTTGACGGACCCATCAGCAGCTGCTGTTCTGGTTTCTGAACAAAAATCGAGGAAACAAATGAAAAACAAACGTACCCATATCAACTGATCAGGAAGTCGCCAGCTCCTCTTCTCCTCAGTGAACATTTGATTTCTTTTTCTTTATTTCCTTTTCCAGTCTTTCTCCTTCAAAAAGAAACAAGAGAAAAATAATAGATGCTGCTGCTTTCTTGCACATTGAAATATGTAAGGTATATTCTAATGACACAACAGTCCATCAAACATAGTGACATTCGTGCATTAAAACTAAGGCAGACTTCCTGATAGATGCACACACTGAGGAACAAAAGACACAAGTGTACACGCATATATGTATTACATTAAAAAAAAAAAAAAACATGCATACACACATACTGCAAGAATATCAGCTAAAAAAAACAAACTTGTGACGGAAATGGTACGAGCGAGTTGAACATTGGTGTGTTTGTTGCATGCCTTGAAATGTGACAGATCCATGGCTGTACCCCGGCGTCGGGTCTGTGATGGCCTGCCCAGTCTGGTTCCCGTGTTCAGTGCCACAGACTCAGAAATGCACGTTCATCACGGCAACCCGCTGCAGTTCGCATCTTTATGCCTTCATCCGATAAAGCGACGGTGGTTCATTTTTTACTGATTTGGTGGGGACGAGCTCTCAGATGCCATCACAGAACCATTTACCTCCTGGGTGCTTTGTTACGACACAGCACTTAAAGCACACGTGGAGAAAAAAAAAGGAGGGAGGGATGCAAGGTATGAATTTGGTAATGCCAGAGTTGGGTCTCTTTGTTGTTTTCTGGGATAGGGTGAACATGTACATATGCCTTTTTTTTTTTTTTTTTTTTTTGCTTTGTAGATTTTTGTTTAACCTTGACATATGAATATATATTATATATATTACCTTAAACATCACGTTTTTGGTTAATTGTAATCAAATTACATTCTAAACCATACGAGAAACAACAAAAAAGTTAAGTGACATGTTTTGGGGTTTTTTGCATTTCATTTTACTGCTGAAGTGGTTGCTGGTGGGTTTCTTTGTACATAACTTAAAGGGCCAGCTCACATTTAGCTAACCTATAGGATATTAACAATTTGTACAGCGGAGGAAAGTCATGGTATTAGCTCTGGATCTGTTAATCCTCTTTTTATTCTCCATCTGCATTTTTGAGCATCTTTGAGACTGCTAAATATGTGCAGGGGGGTGTGGATGGAACAGCGCAGGAGGAGAAAGAGGGAGAGGGAAGAGATCGGGAGAGCATTAACAAAAAACATTAAAGCCTGTGTGTTTGCGCACTTTGTGAGATGCTGAGAGATCAACATCATCTAACTGGAGTCGAGGACAGCGGGGGGTTGGGGTTGGGGTTGGGGTTGGGGGTGTCGGTGGGGCTTTCCCCCCACTCCTCAATTTCATCCTTCTCCATTCTCACCATGTTGCCAGTGGCCTGGGAGTGTTTACGTGGCCCCACAGTGAGTGTGTTTCAGGGGTGAGCTTTTCAGGACATCGGCAACCCGGCACATCATTCTTACCCACCCCCCCTTCCTCCTTATGTTTGAGCCTTTTATCCAGAGGGTTTATAATTCCAGTACAATTATGAGCGTAAAGCATTGTGGGTAGCAGAGTATTTGTGAATTGCAGTGAACAAACCAGTCCATGTAACCAGACGTATTTATAGATTCAAACAGGCAAATATGAAACCATCTCAGTGCAGAAGACGGCACTACTCAGATAGGCCACAGTTCCTCCATGCGCATTGAACATGCATGATCCTCCACTGGCTGTGCATGATGCTGTACTAAAGATGTTGTACTGGAATTGTTTTTTTTTTTTTGGTATTTAACAACATTAAAAATGTCAAATTGAACTCTTAGCTATATGGCTGTATGCTGCCTTTGACTCCAGTTTCACCATAGAGCGTGTGGGTGCTTGCAGAAGTGTCAAAAGGCCTGGGCCCTACAATTGAAATAAAGAAAAAAAAAACATTTGGAATAAAATAAAGCTGTTGTCATTTTCTTACTGTGTGCAGATTGAACAGCTCATCTGTCAGATGTGTTAACATAAAGCTTATTATGGTAATGAGGGACCTTTACCTCCAGTTGTTGAAGTGGTGATGCCACAGTGTAGAAATACTCCATATAGGTAAGTCTTGCACTAAACATTTGTGTAAATTAAAGTTATCAGTAGAATGTTATCAGTAGAATGTACTTTAGAATCAAACAAAGTTATACTGATTGGCTCTTTTGAAAGGACCAGACAACCCAGGTGTTGACCTTAATATTCAAGTACAGTTGGGAAGTTAATTCTATATCAATGCATTATATTTAAGAAGTTCTTTATGCTGTGTATGAAAATGTTAATCTGCGAAGTCAGTTTAATGCCTGAGTTAGTGTACTCCGTTATTCCACCACTGCTGCTCTACCATAGTTATGAATCTGGAATAAGTTTACCATCACAATAGGAAAAAAACAAGCTCTACTTCAACATTAAACATTAACAAAGTAACAATGCTCTCTGGCCTGACTTGGACACTAAATGAATGATTAATAATCTTAGTTTCACCTGAACTTTTCTTGCCATGACAAGTCACCGTTTCTACAGTGACAAAGACTTCTCACAATGTGAAAATAAAGCCTAATAAATGAATCCAGTAACCAAAATATAATCTGACATTCATGAGACACAACCATTGCAGTGTTTATCTAGCCTTAATGTTTGGTAAAGGGACACAACAGCCATTTAAAACAGCAGTGATAATTTGGTAGTTCTAAGATGAATCAAACAGTGTTCATTAACAGCATTCAGCCATTCACCTGAGCTCCAGACAACCATAATCAGGTGTTTTAGGATGGCGACGGAATGACCCGCCCAACTCTGCCTCCGATTAGCTAATATGCGTTGCTTTCCTTCGTTAGATTGGTTATGTTTCATCATGAGGAGTGAGATGGTTGGGTTAAAGTAAGAATATTAAGGTCAGAGCCAATCAGAGGCAGGGTTGGCATGGGTCTCATCTCATTAAGTATTAATGACTATACTTCGCCGTCCTAGGAAAAAAATATAGCCAAAACAATACAGCGGACTGGTCCTTTAAGGTCTGATTGAAAAAAAAAAAAAAAAAAAAAACCCAAAACAGTACACTTCCGGTGGATAAAGACAAAAACAGATAGAGAAGCAGCCCAGCGGTGAGAAGAGGGCGGCCCGTCGACGAGGTGAGGGGATCCAGTTTCAGAAAGGTGGGTAGCTGTCTTTAACACAGACGGACAGAAGAGACAACACACACAGACACCATGGTGAAGATCAGCTTCCAGTCTGTCTCGGGACAGAAAGTGGAAAAAGAAAACGATGGCGACAAGACTGAAATCCTCATTCCTCATCCGATGGTGAGCAAGCATTTGTGTGTTAGTGAATATCTCTGCTCATTGTTTTTTCTTCTTCTTGAATATGACACTTATGTAATGTGATGCCTGCTGTGTCCGGGGCTCTGTCTGCCTGCTGTGTCTGCAGGGCAGCCTGCACCTGCACAGTCATCAACACCGGAGGATGTTCCACAGCATGTCGCCATTAAAAACATGTCATTGCTGTTATTGTTTCCTCTGCGCCAGTGTGCGTTCATTGCAGGCTTCATCCAAGTTGTTACAGTGTGCAAATGCATGTTTGTTATGGTGTAAAGGATCACATGCAAAAAAAATCAGTTTACCAATATAAGGGAAATGTGCTGGATTTTGCTTTATGTGTGCCATGACCTCTGACGGTTTTTTCCTTAAATGCATGTTTAAAGAAGCAACTCCTCATCTCAAGAAAAGGTAGAAAGCAAAGAAATGCCTGAGCTTTGGCTGACAAAATGGCAGATGGGTTGCTGTGTGGTTTGCAGCCGCATGCAAGATGCAAGATTGCTCTGAGAAGGCAGAGCAGCAGACTCCTCAACTTTGCTGTAGCAGCATCCCAGCTCTTCTAAACCCTTATCAAAGATACATGCCCCAGCCCCAACGAAGATGGTGATGATGAATCATATATTGGAATATAGATAGGACATCAGGCATGCATATAAAGTGAATATTACAGAAGTGCTCGCAGTGGCCGTCTGACTTTGAAATCTGGCCGTGCCGAATGTATTGAAGAGGAGACAGACAGGCTTCATGGTGTGTCACGCTCTCAGTTGGTGTGAAAGAATCTCTCTCTCTCTCTCTCTTTCTGTCTCTTTCTCAGCAGGGTGGGAGAACACAAAGAACTGTGTCTTGCAGGAGTGTGTGTTCGCACATAGACAGTTGTCTCCTTGTCCTTATGTACCCTCTGTCTCCAAATGTTCCCTCTAAGAGCCAAATACCCAACAAAAATAAATGCACATGCAGGAGAGACACTTAATAATTGGCAGGATACACTTCAGATATTGTGAATCAAAGTGCTGTTGGCGCAGGTTCACACATGATTGTCATCCTTTTTTTTTTCTTTTAAGTTTCTTCTAAGAACTGTTTCCCCATGCATTCAATCATTATCTTTTTGTCTTTCATCGCTCCAGCTAAGAATAACAACCTTTGTTTCTTTACACAGCTCAGCGGCACAGTCACAATAAGCACTGAGCTACTTCTCCTGTTAGTCATTATTTTTGTTAAAGGGAGAGTGGCTACTATCAGTGTGTAGTAGCACCCTGCCAACACAGGTTGGGCGCGTGGCACTAGCAGATGGGCTGCGAGACTGGAGGCGTCTGGGCAGATTACTCACCATCTCAGTCAAGTTTTCATCAGCGGACGCTCCGTCACCCCTCCCTCTGGCAGGGCTCGGCGCTACCAGTTCCTGCTCGGAATGCAACGTTTTCTTTTATGCAAGCTTCTGTTTCAGCACTGGGTTAATTCAGGTCATTTTCAGCCGCTCGTAGTCACAGTGGAGATGAGTAAGCTGAAAGTTGAGCTCAAAGCTCTTTAAAAAAAGCTATTAATTTGCACTTTGTCTCCTGTGTGTTTGCACCAGGATGAGGAGGAGCTGGTCCTTCCTCTCAGGCCCAAGAAGTCTCCACTCAACGGCCTGTGCTGCCTGACGTTTGGCCTGGTTGTCTTCATGGCCGGTCTGGTCCTTGCCTCCATCTATGTCTACCGCTACTACTTCATACCTCATGTAAGAGAGGCCACATCATTATACTGTACAGTGTGCCACAATGTAGTTGATTGATCTTTTCCACAGATTCTGTCCTTTTTAGTGTTTTAATTCAAATCCCTGCAGAATGACAAGATATTCTTCAAACAGACTTGTCTCTGAGAAATCCAGCTGGGATGTTGATCTCAGTGCTGATGTGTATGTGTGTGTGCAGATCCCAGAGGAGAACTTGTTCCACTGCAGGGTGCTCTACGAAGACTCGATGTACGCCCCGCTGCGTGGGCGTCAGGAACTGGAGGAAAATGTTAGCATCTACTTGGCCGACAACTATGAGAAGATCACTGTGCCCGTGCCTCACTTTGGAGGCAGCGACCCTGCTGATATTATCCATGACTTCCACAGAGTGAGCACACAAACAAACACACACACAGAAACACACCTTTGACATGTCCAGCTTGTGTAGAGAACACACAATGAAGAACACAGTTAAATCTACTAAAATGAACTCATTAGACTGTTTAAAGCAATCCCAGAAAAACAACAAAATGTGAAAATGTAATATAAAGAGTCTACAGTCATTCTAGCTGGTCTATGGAGCTACTAAGCAACTATAGGCAACTATTTTGATAATTGGTTAATCATTTTGGGTCATTTTTAAGAAGAAAATGTCAAATTTAGTTAGTTAGTTGCAGTCCTTTTTCTGTCTGTACTAAACGTTACTGCCAGTAGTTGTTGAAGGCATTTCACTAAAAAACAAAAATTTCAACCTCACTGTGGCGCTAGGTGAAAAAAAAAACATTCAACAACTAAGCACCAGTCTAGTCTTTAATAAGCTACCATATGTTTCCAGGGACTGACCGCCTACCATGACATCGCTCTGGACAAGTGCTACGTTATAGAGCTCAACACCACTATAGTGATGCCTCCGCGCAACCTTTGGGAGCTCCTTATCAACGTCAAGGTAACACAAGTCTAACACAGCCTTCATCATGAGCATCCTCTATTTTTGAAATCTCTGGTAGGAAATGTCATGAACTGGTTGAGGCTTTCACATTTGGCTTTACTGTCATGAGAAAGCACACAAAACAATAAGAAGCTCTGGAGTTGGTATTCGTGTTGGTTATGTTCCAGTGAGCTTGCTGTTTTTGCACCAGTACCTCTTTACCTCTTGCAGAAGGGAACATACTTGCCTCAGACCTACATCCTCCATGAAGAGATGGTGGTGACCGGCAAAGTGCACAACATGCGTCAGCTGGGACCGTTCATCTACCGCCTGTGCAATGGGAAGGACACGTACCGCCTCAACCGTCGTGTCTCCCGCAGACGTAAGTCAGGGGTTAAAAAGCTCATTAGTCGCCTGATAGACGGGTTGTGGAGTCGAGGATAGAGGGCATTAATGCTGCAAACTGTTGCCATCAGAAGTTTAGCACGCACGGCACAAACTAACATCTCTCATCCTCTCTCTGTGTGTCGCCCCCCTTGTCTCTCCCTTGCAGGCATCAACAAGCGCGAGGCGAAGGACTGCCACCACATCCGTCACTTTGAGAATACATTTGTGGTGGAGACGGTTATCTGCGATGAAGCGTAAGAAGGACGCTTATCCATGTCATCCCAGTCACAGAAAAAGGCACATCTTTAGTCACTTCCCCAGCTACTGTAGCACCCTCCTGTGGATCATGTCTGAGTTGCACTTTACTTGTGATTTTGATTTGATGTCCTTTTTGTAAAAGTTTTTTTATTTAACTACCAGTCTATTTTTCTTCCTTCTTTTCTATTGTGCCACAGGTAATATTTACACCCCCCCCCCTAAGTGTGATGCAATACTAATCTATTAGTTCTATCACAGGATTTTCCATGTAGCAAAGTCCTTAAGCCAATAATGAATCATAATTTCGAGACCTCTCCTCTTTGGGGATTTGTATGATGGTTACTGTTGTTGAGGGAGATGACTGTCTCCATGTGTTGTCAAGGTGACTGTCCTCTTATTTTTTTCCTCCTGCTCAGGGAGATTACTTTGTGTCTAGTGTTCGGGTAACACAGTCAGCTGTGCAAAGCATGAAATCCTGTTTTTCTGAGCGAACATTACACATAGATTTCTATCATTCCCTTTTCTGCCTCCTCATGATCTCTGTAATGTAAACATGTAACTGCTGATGACTAGTTGCCTGCTTGCATCTTTACCTTGTTGCCTGCTTGTCGCTTCCTTGCTCTCCTCTCTGCTTTTATTTTCATTTCTGCTTAAAAAGCATCAGATGGTAGAAGTTGGAGAAGGTTGCATTGGTCACTTACGTACCAGTGTTTAGGCAATGAAGTAGACGTTATGGGGCATTAGACTGCATCCACTTCTTTTTGTAAATTTCCTCATCATTGAAAGAGGTGAATACCTGTATCTATTAATGCTCTTTCATTTGTTGTCAGCTTTTCTCTTCCATGTGTTTGGCACACCTAAATGCATTTGTGAATTATTTTAAGATGATGTCATTCCCCCCCCCCCCCCCCCCCCCCCCCCGCATGTGTTTATCTATAAGAAAACACTGTTAGAATGTTTTGTAAAACAACATTTAAAGCCTTAGTCCAGAGTCAGAGACTGGACTAACGTCAATACTACTAAAAGGGAGCATATTATATGACATGTTAGTTCAACAAAAACAACTTTGATCTGTATATTTTGTCTGCCTATGAAATCTGTCTGTGAATAAAGTAGTGGAAATCACTATTAACCTGCTGATGTTTCAGTTAGCTTTGGTCAAAATATCCTTGTAACATCATTAATTTATAAATGCAAATATTCTTCTTAAACCATACAATGGGTAGTTGGAGAGATAACGGTTAACAGTTGCAGGTTCATATTGAGAGCCTGTGGTCAAAGATGGTCTGATGTTGGATGTGAATTGCCTCCTCAATTGTTGTGCTCCTGGTCAATGGCTTTGACCTCTTTCCAATCTACATGTCAACTGGGCCAAATCCATCTGCTAATGAAGACAACTGTGAGATGTGGTTGAGAGCTCCAGAAAGAAGCTGGTAAGTAGACTTTGAGTTAAGACTTTTGTCAAACTGCTATTTTTGAGATCAAGAATGAACTCAACTATTTAAATGTTTCTATTTCTAAAAGTTTTAATTAACTTGAAAACATGTTTATGCCATTGTTAAATAGTCAACAATATAATACAGCAGTTCCTTAAAGGCTGTATTAACTACACAAAAACATACAGTATTATCTTACTGACATGTAGTGGTATCTTGCCATTAACTTAGTTTTAGTTTACGTTGCAAAAGTTTTGAGACATATGTTGCAAAGGTGAACAGACCTTTATTTAAAATCCACAAAACGCACACACATTCTGGAAACACTTGAAATTTTATTGAAAAGTTTTAGGCAAAGGCTATTTGCACCCCTGGTGCAAATATCAATGGATGCTATTTGCACCCCAGTAGCCTACAATTAGAAGTGCATGCTGCCGGACTGAGTGTCAGAGGGGAGCGTCTGGAGATGCGGAAGACTCCTGTATCCCACAGCGGGATAAATATACGTCGCTGTTCTCTTCTGTATATCATATAATAATTTCTGTCCGGTGAGATCTATCACTTCCCGGAGTGAAAAAATGTCAGGTGTGGCGTGTGAGCGTGAGAGCAGCTTGAATGGCGTGTCTCACGGCCTGAGACTTCAGAGGTCTGACAATGTATTTGGTATCCATGGCAACCATAGACTTATCTGTCAAGATTCTATTTCCATCATATAACAACCTGAAGGTTGTAAATTCAGATATTTTCGGGTTGTATGCATTTACTTAACAAAGTTATGAAAATGCAGAGTTTTTCTGCTGAAAAAATTATCAATAAATAACTGCTGCTGCAAAGACTCGAACCCGAGTCTCGTGCACTAATAACGGACACGCTGCACACTACGTCAATACACATTGGCGACAAATTATATCTGACTGACAAACTGACGCTTGTATGCATTCACTGAGGAAAGATTATGAAAATATAATACAACTTTCCCGCCAGAAATGTCTTTAGAACAAACATTAGAGATTAAACCGTTTTAAATTCGCCCTTTTCTGCTGGCGTGGAAGATGAACGTCCGCTATGTTTTCACGTTGTTATACGTCTAGGGTGCAAATAGCTCAACTGTGTGGCCGAGGCTATTTGTACCAGGGGTGCAAATAGACACTCAAAAGAAGAAGTTCTATTCACCTCCATTGTATTGAGAAATCACAAAGATGAATATTTCAATAACTTGGACAAATAAATTAACTTTCAAGATTCATTCTTGACCTTGAAAAGCATGAAAATAATCTCAACTAAAAGGGACATTTACACACTTTAGTCTGACCTCTCAGCTACGTCTCAGTCTTTGAATGCAGCTTGCTCCTGTGTCATCATGTGACCCAAGTGCAGAATGTCAGTCTAACAAGTGGTATTCTGTCACACCAAAACCAACTGTGTTGCTGTTTTTTGGTGAACTGATCTTTAAAATGTGTACAAAATGTTTTGACTGTTTTGAAAGCTGTCTTGATGATGTGCAGTACATTTCCAAGATTCAAACATGAAATGATTTTGGTAAGCCACAGAAAAACATCTTGCATCTAGCAAAAAGATACAGTATGAGCGTGTCAATTTCTGGGCCACTATAATAGCAGATTATTTAACCATGAGTGAAAAATGTAATTTTCTGACATGGAGTATAGCCTCTATGTTGTGAAATGGTTTTCTGTAAGGTATTGTTCAAGTAGTAAACTTGACCTCTTTTTCTAATGTCGTCATCCTTATCTAACTCCTACATCAAACCACTTTGCTATACCACATGAGACTCTCACCTTTGATGGGTGTGGGTAGGAGTTGAAAGCAGATAACCATGGCCTCATTTGACAGGGCAACGTTTAATATTAGGTCAATATAAAGCCAGACAGAGTTGATAGTCGGTATAGACTACTCGGCCAATTCTCAATTCATTTGCAGTGTTTACTTTTGGATCATTTCAAATCTGCAGATGAGGTAATCTAGATCTTTACAGTCTGCTGCAGGCTTACACCGACTGCCTTCCATCTGGCAAGGCTTAGGACTCAAAGGCTGCTCTCTCTGTAACTGAAGTGCTCACAAATAAGACAAAAAGCCTACATCACATCAAATGATTTATAACAGACAAAAATGAAGTCAAACTGTGCTATTATGAAAAGCAAGCCAAGGATACAATGAGAGATGAGAGAAGGAAGGTGTTCATGTAACGATTTTCACCCTAAATCTGTGGTATTGTATCTTTCTCAGACTCAAATAAGTCAGATTGGAGATTTAGTTGGAGTTCAAGTTGTTGTGTTGTGTGCTCACCTGATTGGGCCAGATGGTTTGTCACACAGGACCATCAGAGAACTCGTCCATGGAAACTGATACAAAAAATTCTTGGCAGGTTACTGGATGAACCATCTGTTTATTGCCGTCCTAGCTTGCGTGGTAGCTGGATTCATGACACTGAGTAGCCTGACTAGAAGGATTTGCACAAGATCTCGTAATGTCCTGATCCAGCTGTCTCGCAAGGTAAGTTATGTACTATACTGTATACATTAGCACATAGCCATGCTAGCTGGTAAGTCTATCCAGTGTTTGTGTTTAGATAAGGTCTGAAGCTGCTTGCAGTAGCTTCAATTTAGTGTACAGGCAAAGCGACAAAGTAAATAAGCATACGTTTCAGAATGCTGAACAGTTTCTTTAAGAATAGTGCACACTGACAGTTGAGAACCCTCACAAGAATTTAACCAGCTATCTTCAATTACAGCTCATTGAAAAAAAGGAATGAAAGCCTACTTTGAACTTCCAGTCACTAGCTTAATAGTTCCTTGTTGTGATAATAATAAACATCAAGTTCATCATGTCGAAGGAATAGTTAATTGTTGAGCCCTGGAAGTGATGGTACCCACATTTTGTTCCCTTTGGACAGGACTAGAATCCACCTCCTCTTTTTTCTTCCAGAAGGAATCCAAAGAAAAGTAATACAACAGTGGATCCAGACAACAGTTCAGAGTAGCAAGCCATACCAAAGACAGAAATCCTGGTTTTCTATATAGAACACCAATAGACACAGGCACGAAACATATGGTGAACATTACCAAGTTCATGGCAAAAATCACCATGACATTCATCTTGTTGTTGATCCTTGCGGAGTCAGTGAGATGTCTGCGTAGAGTCCAAGACACCAAAGCAGTGGACCCAATGTTGATGGTCAGCAGAATAAACACTAAAATAGGCTGAAGGTAAACCAGTCCTGTTAGAGAATGCTGCTGGTGGTTGTCAAATTGAAAACAGGTATTATTATTATTATATTTGTTACTTGAAGAAAAAATCATTCTCTCTGGGATGTTCATCACAATCACAAAAATCCAAATGAGCACAGCAGATTTCCAGGCGTTGGAAGTGGTTCGCAGATGGCGTGTCCTCAGCGGATAAACTATAGCCAGCAGCCGATCAATGCTGATGAATGTGATGAAGATGGAACTTGAGCGGATGTTGTTGCGAAAGAGCATTGAAATCCAGGTGCATGCAGTGAAGCTCAGAGGCCAGGTACCTGTGGCATAAAAGTAGACCCTCATGGGCAGGGAGATGACCAGCAGCAGGTCTGAGATGGCCAGGTTGACCATGAAAACAGCACTGGGGGATTTGAGGCTGTGGCGTCGAAGCAGAATCCACAGTGCCACAGCATTGAGAGGCAAACCCAGCACCATAACAGATCCAAATACCACAGCGTAACCCAGCTGTGGCCCAGTTGTATTCACACTGTTGTTCATGTCTACCTGATGAGAAAAGCACTGTACATGTGTGCTTTACTGAACACTGACGCAGAGCAAATTACACATTAGTTCCTCCTTCTGCTCTTTATGTGCAGGAAACCTATGTGACTCAAAGCACGAACTGTGGTCACTCTGACGTGCATATAAAATAAGAAATGTATATTTGGTATGTGTAGTGCAAAATGTAATACCTTGTTAATACCTAATCTATATTTTTAATCATATGAACTTGGTAGCTTGCAGGTAACTGACATTTATGGTTAACCAGTAAATGATTTATCCAATTTTATGGTAACAGGGATTTCCATATCAACAGTAGCAACTGATCACACAAAGCACAACTTTCAGTTCTTTGCTGAAAATGATCCATGGTCTGAAAGTGAAAATCTAAAGGGAAAAAAAACCCTGAATCTTATAGTGATATACCTAGTAGATCACTATAGTGCTGTCTGTGAGAATGTAATTCTCACAGACAGCACTTCTTGTCAGTACTTAGGATGTGGGTAATGGGTGCAACATCACACAGGAAATTCTATTATAATACTGACGATAATCAAGATACTGGTGACCTAGTGACCTTTAATGCAGTTCAGCGTGGATAGTGAACGTACGAAGCACACATTTGTCACCACATACTGCGGCTCACATCCTGAGACTGTGTGTAGTTAGCATTAATAACCTTGGTTAAGGTTAAGGAAATATTTTCATTTCAGTCAAATGTTAATAAATCAGACATTGAAGCTCCCAATGCAGGTAATTCACTAGACATCACCAGCAGCAATATGCTCTTCACCAGACTCAGGAAAGGGCTGCAGTGTGCCGACTCTTCTATTGTTCCTCATTGGTTGTTTGATTTATTTTTTGGATGTGCATGTCCACCACAAACTTTTTTTTAATAAAGTAAACATGTCATGTCCTGTTCTTCATGCTTGAATTAGCTATTCAATATTTAACCATAACCACAATTGTTCTCTGTCATTAATTACTCTTTTTTACATCATTACCATAAAAAATTAATAATGCTGTAGTTGCTATAAGTGGATTTTGTATCACACAAGTGGATATTGTAGGGGGGAAATGATTACATTGAATATATTGTGAGTGACAATTTGCAACTTGGCAAATATCATTATGTTGATAAGAAATTTAGTCCAGTGTTATTATGTTGTTTTAAAATGTCTAGGACACAGGGTTGATTTTCAAAATGTCAAACTATTCCTTTAGAAAAGATCAAGATGACAGTGTTTGTTTCTGTGAGGGAAATTGAGGCACAGTTTAGAGATGATGTACATCATGAGTGAGGTTATTGTGGGTTGTTTTTTTAGCGTCAACACTATCACACAGTAAGTATTGCTGCGTGTGTGTGTGTGTACAGGCATCAACAGGTACATAAGATGCTTTTGCCTGAATTGCATGGGGACACATTTTTCCTACAAGCTCCGTTATAAACAAATTTACACACTACCACTCGTTCCATAAATATGCAAAACACAACACACACACACACACACACACACACACACACACACACACACACACACACACACACACACACACACACACACACACACACACACACACACACACACACACACACACACACACACAGTGTTATTCTGTTATCATGATATGCAACATGCAAAGCATAATCATGCACAGGTCATTTTTCAGAGATCACCTGATTATGCAGCATCTTCCAAGCAGTATATAGAGAGGGGAGGAGTGGTGGAGGTCCTCCTGCAGCCTGGATGTACATTAAGTTTACCTTGAAGTCTCCTTATTTGGTGGTAAAGATGCTTTAGTCATCAACATGCTTTTTCATCCTTCTGCTCTTCTTGAACGTTGTTGAAGCTGGTGAGTTGAAGAAAATAGTACTGACTTCTCGATTTATGTTTTGATTTTATCCATTGTCCTGAAATCGATTACTTCAGAGCTTTATAATGATCAACATTTGAAAGAGATTGTTGAAAAGCTGAAATCATACTTGCACAAAAATGGCAAAGCTGATGTGAAATCTTTTGCTGATAATTTAAGGGAGTTTTTTTTTTCATGTCTGCAGTTGTCAAATTTGAGCTGGAAGAGAAAAAAACAAAACAGATGCTGGTGGTGACAGTTACTCTCTTGGGAAACTAATTTGAATGCTGAGAGTTCTTGAAATAGATGATTGATTTCAAATAAGTAGTTTACAGTATTTTGTCAGATGACACAAACATCAAACTCACTGACCGACCACAGACTGTGCGCATGGGGAGACAGGTCTCCTCTAGCATCACCCTGAACATCGGTGCACCACAGGGCTGTGTGTTGAAAACCCTTCCTCTTTTCCCTCTACACTCTTGACTGCAAACCCACCCACGTGGCCAACACCATCTTGAAGTTTGCAGACGACACCATTGTGGTAGGCAGGATCACGTCTAATGACGAGGCCGCCTACAGGACAGAGGTTGAGAACCTGGTGAGCTGGAGCCGAGAAAACAACCTGATCCTAAATGCAGCAGAGACAAAGGAGATGATCCTGGACTTCAGGCGGAAACAGAAGCCCTTTGTCTATCACCCCATCACCATCAATGGTGAGACAGTGGAGGTTGTGCAGAACATCAAGTACCTCGGGGTCAACATCAGCCATGACCTGACCTGGACCGTCAACACCACGATGACGGCCAAGAAAGGACTTCAAAGGCTTCACTTCCTGAGGTGCTTGAAGAGGGCACGCCTCCCACAACAGCTGCTGGTGAGCTTTTACAGGTCAGCCATTGAGTCAATCCTCACGTACTGCATCACAGTATGGTACTCTGGTTGCACCGCAGAGAACAGGAAAGCTCTCCAGCGCATCATCAAGACTGCAGAGAGGATCATCGGCAGTCAGCTCCCCAGACTAGAGGACATCTTCCAGACCCGCTGCATCCGGAAGGCTAAGAGCATTACTGGAGACAGCACACACCCTGGTGACTGCTTCTTTGCCCCCCTGCCCTCAGGAAGGCGCTACAGAACACTGAGCGCCCGCACAACAAGACTAAAAAACACCTTCTACCACAGAGCTGTTACACTTCTGAACTCCAACCCCCTCCCACACTGATGTCCCCCCCCCCCCCTCCCCCCTCCCTTCTCCATCTCCTGATGAAGACAGCCAGTGGTCACCAGCCTCTCCAGCATGTGAGGGAGGGCAAGATTCACCAGCAGCTCAACCACTTCAGCCGACAGGACATTAGCACCTTTCCTCAGGTACATAAAAACTTTAAACATTTATGTTTCAAATACCTGTGTTGACGTGTTGGGTGTGAGTATACAACGCAGATTATGACATGATGAAGGCCTGATGTTTGTGGGATAAAAAGGTAACTTACATTTGAACTCCTCTCTGTGATCTTATAACATAAACAAAGGCAACATTTTATGTATGGATCAAATAAAATGCTATTTCTGAAGACCTTTCATTAACGGCGATTCTAGTATCAGACCTTTAGGGGGGCTCAGCTCCTAATGAGAATTTGACATACAATGCCCTGCAAGTGTTCAAACCCCCTGTTAAATTACTCATTTCACTGAATAACGTAAATTACAACAAGAAATATATTCATCCATAGTACAGTGTTCCACTATAGTGTATAATAATAATGGTTCAGGATAAACAATCGCAGATTTCTAAAGTGAGGTGAGGACCCTAAGATAGATAATGAACCCTGAGGGAAACAAAATAATGACAGAACTATCCAAAGAACATTAAACCTGTTAAAAAAAACCATTGGATCCTGTAGCATAAGTGTTTGTCCCATCTCTAACAGACAGGCTTGCAAAATAATTAAAGTTATATACCCATATTTTATTTATTTTTAAGGGTGCTGAGATCAAATTTAAATAGGGTCTAAAATCGCCCCTGCCTTTCATTATCCTCCTAATGCAGTAAAATTGATAAAACAGCAGCAAAAATAATCCACTAGACTGTGCTGCAGTGAATGTGCTTCATCCAGAGTAATCTAAACCAGCTGAACCTTTTCACCTCCCCAGCTCCAGCAGACACTGACAATGTGACGTTTCCTTACAGCTTGTAGTGATATGTATTAGCTCATTTAGCTCTCACTCCATTAGATGCTGCCAATGAGCAAATGTGTCTGTGAATGCGCACTGCTGCTGGTTTGTGTGAATGTGAATACATTTTTCTCTGTCTGTCTTTTTTCCAGAGTGAATGAGGCGTACTGGCAGCGTCCTGATGGTCCAGTGTTTCTCTTCATTGGAGGAGAAGGACCCTTTTTTGAGTTCGATGTTCTGGCAGGTGCAGGAGGATGCAGCATGTACCACACATTTTCAAACAGCAGAATGGTCAAACAGATGAGAATAAAAAACAAAATAAAAAAAGATTTTAGATATGAAAGTGGAAACAAAATAAGTGACGAATCAAATACTGTGTCAGTAGGATGACTCTTTCGCAAGCATATTCTTTCATCTTTCTTTCCTGTCCTACACTCTGATCTCTCATAACACATTCCCTTACATCATATACATCATTCTCACATTCATTTCTTTGTATGTTCCCATCTCTTTTCCATAATTTTGAATAACAATATTACCATTTTCATAACATTTCTTCACTCAGATCTCTAGGAAATATAGAACATTTCTGGCCTGGTTTGAGAGAAAATCATATTGTTGTCCATCATCACCCCATCACACTTTTTAACCTTCTTTAAAAGTTGCACTCTCTTTTAATCTACTCATATACTGTAGTCACACAGTTGACATGGCTGAAGAACACGGGGCTCTCTATCCCAGTGTGTGTGTGTGTGTGTTTGTGCGTGTGTGTCCATATATGGTAAATATGGTCAAAAATAAGGACATTCAAGTGCATATGATATACACAGTTTATATCCACCAGGTGTCTCTCTTGAGCTGTATTTACTCCTCATACAGTGAGCAACAGACTTGTGGTCACCCTGGATGTTGAATTATGCAGCCAAGGAAGTGCTTTCTGTGTTTTCTGTGTGTGAGTGTGTGTGTGTTCATATATGGTAAATATGGTAAAAAATAAGAAACCAGGACATGTATCAATAGTATTAAATACTGTGAATCTGTCCTTCACACCGCTTCTCTCTCCACATTCATTCAATTTCCATGTGTATATACATAGATATGTGAATGATGACACTTTTCTGTCTATGTTTCCCTTTCTATTTGTAGAACTGTGCATAAATAAATGAATGAGCATTTATTTTATTCAAGTGTCATCCACCCAAAGGACAGAACAAAAAGAGCTAATACTTTGTATATGCATCAAACACACTTGATGATAAGCATCCAAACAAAACAACAACAAAACTGAGCTAAGTCAAACACATTGTAAGTTAACATGCACTGTAACCTGCATTCACCTGTGTCAATTGAATTGTGAATTGAATTTTGTGTTTCTTCCTTTTTGCTTCAGACTAGCAGACTTGGCAGTGTTCCACGAGCACATCAGTCAAAGCTTCAATCTGAGCAGCAAGAACACTTGAATCAGCTTTGGAGGCTCCTACTCTGGAGCTTTGTCCGCCTGGTTCAGAGGAAAGGTGCAGACCTGGACCCAGATATGACCTCAAATCTGTATAGGGCTGAAGGCTCCTCACTTCAAATATGTCATCTAACAAATATGAAGATTTAATATTAGTTTTTAAGAGATTATGCTGTTTAAAGAATGACACATCTGTAATTACTTCTGTTTCCGATCGTTGGCTTGGGTCTGTTGAATGAAGTGGTTGGTGGCTCAGGAAAGGTGTGAAGGCAGCCACCTGTCTGTGAATGATTTGAAAGACACTTTTTGAATTCCCCCTCTTCTTCCTGCAGTGTCTTGCTATTGTGCAGAAAGTCTTTGTTGCTTTAGAGGCAGCACTGATGGGCCCTGGACTTTGGCTGCTGTCAGATTACAGAGAATCCTGATGATCAGGTGATGGCTTTGGTTTTATGAGGGTTTTTTTTAGAGGAGAGGTAGTTGTTTTTTGGAGGATTTTAGATGTTTTTTTTGAGTGTACAATAACTCTCTTATAATACACTTTCACTATAGATTGAACTGATACAAAACTTGGCTGAAATCTTCATGGGAACAGTGCAGTAAAATGAGGAAGGAGTGCTCATGTCTATTCCAGAGGTTTGTGATGTTCTAACCAATACAAGCACAGCGTTTGAAGAAGAGAAGGAAGCTTCAGCCTTGTTAAACTGGTGCAGGTACTGTGGACATACACAGGTTATATCCACCAGGTGTCCCTGTTGAGCTGTATGTACTCCTCATATAGTGAGGAACAGACTTGTGGTCACTCTGGATGTTAAATTGAATAATGCAGTCAAGGAAGTGTTTTCTGTGTGTGTGTGTGTGTGTGTGTGTGTGTGTGTGTGTGTGTGTGTGTGTGCGGTCCAGATATACCGTTCCATGGGAGGCCAAAAACATTGAAATATGTGCACATACGCATTGAAAACGCACACGGTGTTGTACCGTATTTGGTGACCCATCAGATTCTGTGACCTGCAGTTAGAAGAAGTACTCAGATACTTTCAGTAAAAGTGTCAATAACACAATGTAAAATACTTAAATTACAAGTAAAAATCCTGAATTTAAAATCTTACTTAAGTTAAAACACTAATTTTGGGTTTAATATTATTAGTGTTCTTTCTTATATTTATTTAATATAGCAGTCACAGCCCCATTTTCTGCAAAATTAGTACTTACTAAGTACTACTTTAGTACTTTAAGTAAATTTAGCTGGTAATAGGGTACTTCTATTTTTTTTTTTTTTAAGTAGGATTTTAAATGCAGGATTTGTACTTTTAATTAAGTATTTTCACATTGTGGTATTGATAGTTTTACTTAAAGGTAGTGTAATCCTGTTCAGAAGCACTTTTTGTTATACTGGGTGAAATGGTCCTTCTATTATCAGAGTCTTTAGAAAAAGGAACGGAAAAAATCAGACCTCTGTGGCAGCCACAGGACTGATAAAATTCCGACCAATCCATGCTCTTCAAACCGAAAAGCAAAAAACAATCAGGTGCCTTCCCCCTCTCTCCCTGCCTACTTCACGCGTGCACAGTCTTTACCTGTTGCTGTAGCCGGTTTGTGGGGGCGTGGCTTGGACGGACTCACTGACGAGAGGGGGAGGAGGAGGTGCTATTTTCAAATCTTGCTAGCTCTCTTGCTAGCTTTCCAACATTACCAACCCTACCTTTATGGATCAGAGTACCTCTTCCAACACTGCAGGTCACAGAATCTGATGGGTCACCAAATACAATGTAACACCGGGCTTACTCAGACCTTATCTTACCTTTGCTTTGTTTTGACAGGCATATAGATGGAAACCATAAACTCTTCAGCTGGAGGATGTTGTTCCATGGATACAGTCGCACAATCATATACCTTGAGTGCCTCAACAACAACAGGGCTTCCAGTGTACTATCCCTATTCCAGGAAGGAGTTCAAAACTTTGGAATGCCTTCACGAGTTAGATGTGATCGTGGTATGGAGAACACTGAGGTAGCTCGATACATGCTCAGGCAAAGAGGACTAAACAGGAGCAGCATAATAACAGGTCGCAGTGTTCATAACCAGCGCATAGAAAGACTTTGGGCTGAGCTTAATCGTGTACATTACATTTCCCTATTAAAACTATGCAAACAGATCTTTATTATTCGTGCGAGGGTTAAAAAAAACAAAAACAGAGGTTAAAACATGAAGAATACGGTGGGAGCTAGGTGGGGAAGGCTAGTGTAAAAAGGTGTGTTTTGAGTGCAGATTTGAAAGTGGAGAGGGTTGGGGAGATTTTGATGTGAGGGGGGAGTGAATTCCCTAGGGTGGTGGCAGCAATTGAGACGGCCCGATCACCCCAAGTCCGGTGCTTTGTCCGGGGGACTTGCAGCAGGTTGGCAGAGACGGACCTGAGGGATCGGGAGGGGGTGTGGTGATGAAGGAGGTCAGCAAGGTAGGGGGGGGGCTAGGTTGTTGAGGGCCTTGTAGGTGGTGAGGATTTTGAAGTTGATTCAGTGTTTAATTGGAAGCCAATGAAGTTCATGGAGGACAGGTGTGATGTGTTCTCTGGAGCGGGTACCGGTGAGGAGTCGTGCAGCAGAGTTTTGGACGTATTGGAGTTTATTGAGGACTTTGGTGGTAGTGCCGTAGAGAAGACTCTTGCAATAATCGAGCCTGGATGTAATGAAAGCATGGATGAGTGTCTTTGTATAGCTGTAGATGTTGTTTGTACATTTCCTGGTGGACAGTAAGACCCATTTTTAAGGCAAGCCGTTCCAGTTGGCGTCGTTTGGATTTGAGATGGTGGAGTTCGTAGGTGTACCATGGGCCAGAGTGGGTGAATGAGACCAATTTAGACTGAACGGGTGCAAGCTGGTCAAGGCAGGATGAGAGTGATGAGTTGTAGCAGTTGACCAGGTTGTCGGGGGAGTTGTTGTGGGTGATGGTGAGTTTTGAGATTGTTGACGCCAAATAGTTGATTTCGTGATTTATTGAATATTTTGCATTGGTTTATCAATTTTGAGTTGTTTGTTGATTTACACATTATTTAAATCAATTAATTAGTCTATGCCAAGTGGTTGAGGACAGGACTGTGCGTAAAACAAACTCTACCCCACAATTGAACGAGCCTGAGAGCCTGCTAATGAATATCAGCTGTGCCCAGTCAGTGAATATCAGCTGTGCCCAGTCAGTGAACTGGGTTCCCAGGTATGCAGTCACACTGTTTTTAGAACGCAGCAAAGACCGCAGCAAAGCAGCCACTAAATCTACAACAGAATCGGCAGGGAACACACTGGCCTGTTTCTCCTCCACTCCGGTAAGAAAGCAATGACACAATTGTCATTGCGTCACGATCAGGAATAAACAACCTCAAAAACAACAAAGAACGTGTGGTTAATTGGGCGCGTCTAGCAGCGCATATCCTGGGAGCTTTGGAAGAAAAGTATTGCACTTTTAGAGATGGACTCAGAAAGACATGTGGAGAGAGAGGATGGGTTGATGGACTTGAGGTGGCGGAAGGTGATGGTGCGTTTTTGCTTCTCGTGGGGGGAGGGAGTGTGAGTTTGGAAAGTGATGGCCAGATGGTCGGAGATGTGAAGGTTGTTACTGGCCAGGTGACTGATGGTGACTCCAGTGGAACAGACCAGATCCAGGGTGTGGCCTTTGTGATGGGTTGGAAAATCGACGTGCTGGGTGATGTTAAAGAATAAGAGGATTTCCAGAAGTTCGGTTGCTGGTTTGCAGTCAGAGGAGTCAACATGAATGTTGAAGTCGCCCAGGAGGAGAACAGATGGAGATATAGCACAGAACTGGGTAAGGAATGCAGATAAATCAGAGGGAAAGGCAGGGTCGGGCTTGGGGGGACTGTAAATGACTGCGATGACCAGGGGCTTGGGACCTGATAGTTTAAAAGAAAGGGATTTGAATGATGAAGGGGTTGGGATGGATGTTGCACTGGTTTTGATGTCATGGCGATGGATGATGGCAATTCCACCTCCATTTCGACCATCCAGACGAGGTTTGTCAATGCAGGAGTAACCAGGGGGTGTGGCTTGATTGAGTGTAAAATAGTCCATGGGTTTTTGCCAAGTTTCGGTGAGACAGAGAAAATCCAGTGCTGAGTCAGAAATAAATTCACTGAGGAGAAGTCCTTTTTTATTAAGTGAACGGGTGTTGAGAAGAGCAAATTTCAGATGAGATGGGTTTCTATTGGTGATGGGTTGAGGAGCTCTGGGTAGAGGAGTGAGGTAAACAGTGCACACGTTGTGATTGTTATGGTGATGACGTTGTGCCTTTGGAGGGTGCCGATTGGCCCACAGAGAAGGAATTGAATTCCCTGAGCCGGAGTAAACAAACTTTCTCCGGCTGCCTCTATGGACGTATCGTGGCCGACATGGAAGTCCGAGTTCTTTGATGCTGTTGGATGTAACGTGCCCGGGAGGAGTGCTTGGTGAAGAGTGTAGTTGGAGGAGTTCGGAGATGGGATGCCGGTGTTTTAGCACCATGCTGTCGTTGGTCCTGCTGACACTGCTAGTAGTGTTAGCAGCTAGCCAAGAGATGCCAGCACGAGTCGGCAGCCAGCTAGCCGTGAGCTCGCTGGCTAGTAATGTCAGCCAACTCGTGGAAGTGCCAGGGGGCAGTGATGGAGGGCCGGATTGTAGCAGCCAGCCAGCCTTCGACCTGCTAGCATATAGCCAGTCACCGGGCAGCCAGCTAGCCAATGGCCCAGCGCTGCTGGCAGGTCCCGGACAGCTGACAGCAGTGGCATGGACAGGTAGCAGCCAGCTAGTCGTCAACTGGCTAGCTAGTAACCATTTTCCAGCTAGCCCGCTTTCCCGTGGGCCAGAGCAGCCAGCAAGTCAGCAAGAACAGAGAGGCAAGCGAGGACAATCCAGATCATGACAGGACGACATAAACAAATGCGACCGGAGTGACGGAGGTCGGCAACCCGACGGGGACGGAGGTGGTTAGGTCCGCAGAGTTTTTATTTCCCGGAGGGCGATGTTGACAGCAGGAGATCCAAGCAGGTAGGTGCCTACTCCACGGGTAGAGGGGGAGTTTGTAGTCAGATCCGAGGTCCAGAAAGGTGTTGAACAGAAGGTGTTGAAAGTAGACACAAGGAGAACTAGTAGAAGATTTTAAAAGACTAGTAAAATTAAGAAAATGGCGGGTGGAGAAGCGGCGAACAGAGCAGCGCTAGCGTCCTCTCCACACACCTCAATACTCTGATATGCACTCATGCACTATCTACTTAGAGACAGATGACACCTTTTATAGTTGTGGTATAGAGGTGTGATTACTCATGTTGGACAGAACAGCATGGCTGTGAGCAGTGTATTTGATGCTAATGAACCTTCATTGACTGATGAGTGTGGACCCTTGTCTGAGCTTCATCTCAACAACAATGTTGAGGTTCCTGAAAACAACTTTAATATAAAGGACAACACCATCGAGGAAATCAATCAGGCTATCGATCCATTCACTGAGGATGATAACCATGGAATCAATTTATTTGTGACACTTGTAAATTTTCTTGAAATGAAACAGTTTGAATAAACTGTTCTTACTAGCAGTGCCACAGAAATAAAGACAGCACTGTGAAGAATGGTAACAGTGCTCTGTCACATTGATCTGAAAACACAGCAGCATTGAATCAACAGTAGTAGCCTACACCTTAACTGATGGCTTTATATTACAGCTCATCTTTGACCTGAGTGCACTACAAAGTAAGATGTAACATATCAAGTAACAATGAACACTTCCTCGACACTGTACCTACAAAGACCAAATTTAAACCCAAACCAAATTTTATGTAACCTTTAACATTGCTGTAAGGTCTGTGATACTCAAGGGCTTGTAAAAAACTACAAATACAAATAAGAAATACAAACATTTGCAAAACAGATGTCAGAATTGTGAGCACTAGGCTACCTGAACTTTTTTTTTACTCCATTCCAAATCCCTGAGTGTTTCGGATTGCAAAGTCCATGTTACTTTTGAAGTCCTCGTAGGACTGGTGAAGAGGTATTCTGAGACAGTTTACACATGTGTTTGCTATCGGGTATCTCCCTCTTTGGAATTCCAGAGAGTTTAGGAGATAACCCGATGGGTGGCATCACATCACACCCTGTTGCAAATGACAGAATGTCTCCCAGCTTTGCCGGTCCTTCGTCCTCTGAAAAATACCATGACAAGATTAATGGCTGAAACAATAATCAATGGTTAAAACTAAAAGTAAAGTCTTTACTAATATAAGATTTTTCTCCTCTTAGTATAATGACCATTACATAGATGTGAAGCAATATTATGCAATGGTTGTCAAAAACAAATTGCTCGCATGCATATACATAATAAACTGGTGTTTTTGATGTGTTAGAAGGAAACTATCGTGTCTACTGATTTCAATGAACAAAGCAATAAAAAAAGACAATTCAATTTTTGACAACAGATTTTTGACAACAGATTTCATAGGAAGGATGGTCCAGTTACTCCTGACTGCAGCCAAGTATTTTCACTAAAAATTGCTTAATGTCACAGTGTGGTATGTTAGTAATTTGAAGGCAAGAATCATACAAAATATGTACACTGTACTGATAGCTCACCTTGGACACCTTGTTTATGTTAGTAATGTAAGCAATTATTTTTCACTGCCAGTGTAATAGGGTCTGGGTTTCAAGATGGCAAAGTTACTCTTTAGTATGATTTACAAAAGGGAACAACACTCAGTTTTGAATTAAAAGCATACAACACCAATAGTTCCAGTCAAGTTTAAACACTATTCCATATCCATACACTGACTGCAAAGTGATGTCAGACCACAATCCATACCATTACAGATAATAAAATCACCCACCTTCAGCGTCCTGTAAATAATCCCTCCAGTAGGCAACCACCCTGTTCTCATCCGCCCTGTTATTGCTTCCCATCTCGGACCATCTTATGGCAAACAGGTCATCCATAATTTCAGCAGTCAGGGTCCCAGGGCTCTAGCACAGGACAGGGCGAAAGGCTTCGGGATGATGTTTTATTTTCTGGAGCACTCCAAGTGTTCTCAATCCATCACTGAACCTACACACACAGCGTAGATACACAAGAAGGCATACACAGGCAGTCAGAATGAATTTAAGTCCAATAATAAGATGGGTATACTGTTAATGGTAGTGTTTATATTCACATTGTGTGTAAACCATATCACAGGAAAGGTAAACAGATTTGCACTGTGACAAAATATACCTTTCCAAGGGACCACGGACACGCTGAACCACCTGAAACATCAGGACATCTTCCAACAGTTTGTCCTTGTCAACCAGGCTTGTAAGATGTCTCAAGCAGCCAGCAGTGGCTAGGTAGTCAGTGAGTGGCTCTGTAAACTGTTGCAGCTCCTCCAGTGTTTTGAGAGAGAGAGAGAGAGAGAGAGAGAGAGAGAGAGAGAGAGAGAGAGAGAGAGAGAGAGAGAGAGAGAGAGTTAGAGAGGTGTTTGAATAAAGACATACCATGCCTGTAATCCAGGAACCATGCACAATACTACTGGTATTAGCAACAAAATAAACTCTCTACAAACCTGTTTTAGTTTACTATAGAGTTCCATGTCTGTAATGTCCTCCAGTACAGGCCTGCATGCATCAGGTCCCTCTGCTATGCAGGCAAACGGCGTTCTCGAGAGGAAACATGGTGGGGGACCTCCATGAACCAGGCTGACAGCAATTGCTCTGCCAGCTATGAAATATCTGTTCATGTCTATGTTCTGCAATGTTTCCTTTGCAGTTTCTGGGAGAGGCTCAGTGTAGTTCTGGAAATGATGCCTCCATCTGTGTATTTCCTGCTCTGCAGCATCAGGTTGAGGCAAGTCCTCTTTGTACCATGACAAGAGAAGGTCCTCTTTCTCTTGACTCAGCTGTGGCAGAGCTTTGGGCACTAAGAAGGCTGCAGGCAGGGCCAGTTCATTGGATTCAGCAAATCGGGTCTTCAGTTCTGTGGTGACATGGTCAATGAAGGGAAGAAATAAATTCAATTCAATTCTGCAGGTACATTGCCTCTATGTTGCTATTTTACTGCTATTCTCTTCTTCACAGGGACAACATCAATGGTCCTGGCCAGCTGCACTGCTTGTTGATATATTGTGCTGTATCTCTCCTCACTGCGTAGGCTTGTATAACTAACGCCACTTCTCTTCCTTCTTTATATGCACTCACTATGTCCACATTTGGAGATTGCAGTCTTGTGGTCAATGGCAATATATATCCAAGAATGTTGTGCATTACTACTGCTGTGACAATGGTATCAAATGATTCAATGCTGTTCCGCAACGTAGTGGCTTTTTCAGAATTGTGACGTGTCCCTTCACTTTCTATGTCTTGAAGTGCAGAGTGTATGGGACCAAGCTTTGAAAGGAAAGCACCCACTGTCTGTATTCTGGACTCCCATCTGGTATCCGACATCAATGGAATTCCTCCCCTGGTCCCTTCACATCCCTGCTCTTGCAGCATGTTCTTCTTGGGGGCTGATGCTGAGAAGAAAACTGCTATCTTCTCAATGATGCCCATGGTGTTCCTCACTATTGTGACATCGGTACACCCATGGACCACCACAAGGTTCAAGGCATGGCTACGGCAGTGAGTGAACAGTGCCCTTGTTTGCAGCTCCCTTATCTTCTGCTGCACTCCACCCAACCTACCACTCATGGTGCTGGCACCATCATACCCTTGGCCCCATAGAAAAAGACACATGAAGCCCCCACCTTCCTAACTGTGATAAGATGGCGTGAGAGATGGATGCAGCATCCTGCTTTTCAAGTGGACAAAATCCCAGAAAATCTTCTTTAATCTCAAACTCATCTGATACATAGCGGATGCTCCGTCCCACTAATGTCTAATGATTCATCAGCTAAAACCGAGAAGTACTTAGCTTTATGAATTTTCTGAACAATTTTGTCTTGAATTTCAGCCCCACAGCATGAAATCATCTCATTTTGAATATGGGGTGAAAGGTATTTTGCGTTTCCAGGGGCAGTCTCAAGGTGATTTTTTAGTGCTTCATCAAACGAGGATTTCCATTTAACAAATTGGCTAAAGTTTCCATCCTCTTCATGATCTTCCAAATTATAATTGCCACGCAATGCAATGTTTCTTGAACCAAGATTTATCACTACATCAAGGATTGATAACAAAACCTTACGGTTGGTCTCAACTTTGTCTGAGTATGTCTTACTGATTACCGAATGTATATCTTTCTTCTGTCCTTTTGTTACACTTAGGACATTTTCTGCCAACTCAGAAGCTGCCATATGTCCTGGAGTGTTGCCATGATTTGAGATTATTCCCCTTTTCTCACCAAGAGCGTTTTTCCAGTCCCTAAATCCATCCCTCTGGAATGTGGTGTTTGACCCTTTCTGACTGTTGAACAGTATACAATATGCTGCATCCTCAGATGGAGAGTACCGTAGCCAGGGGTATTTATTTTCCCACTCCACACTATACCTCAACTGCCTTTTCCCAAATTGCCTTTAGGGATATATATACTGGTCCCTGCTCCATTTGTTTTGAAGGATGCTCTGCCTCTCCTCATCAGAGTAGTGGCTTCTGCATTTATATATTGCAGGGTCATTGGCTGCAAAGCTTGAACCTTCGGACACAGTGAGTGTCACATCTTGACTGTCTTGGGAGGGCCCTTCACCTATCATTTCCCTCTCTTCTCCTTCTAACTCTTTCTCCTCCTCAACTGCCTGACTTCTCTCTCCTGTCTCCTCTGTTGAATTTAACATAATATTATTATTATATTAAAAGCCTACAGTTCTACACTTAGTGAAATCTTTACTGTAGTAAGACACAAAACACTTACGTCTGATCCTCAATACTGGCAATGATAGCACTGTACAGGTCATCATCATTATCTTTATCTGATGTCTCATGTATGAGGTCGATGTACGTTCCATAATCGTTTTGCCATTGACTTGGGGTCTGGTCCCTTGTGGAGGGCTGTGATGAAGAAGCTTGGGCTTTCTGTTGGGTGCTGCATGAAGCCTGGGCAACTGTAGTGGCTGGGACATAGACTTGAGGTCTGGGGTTCGGCCAACGATTAGGGGTCTGGTCACTTGTGGAGGGCTGTGATGAGAACATTTGGACTTCCTGTTGGGTGCTGCATGAAGCCTTGGCAACTGCAGTGGCTGGGACAAACATATCCTCCTCTTCCACCCAGTCATCTTCCTCTGTACTTGAATCACAGCCTTCCCTCATCGCAGGCTGAAATAACAAACACATTAATTGTTAGCTTAACTTGTAATCAGTGGTCATCATGCACCTTGCTGATAACCTTAATCTCAAAAACTTAGATTTTGCAATCTACACAATTCTTAAAATTGCCATTAACTGACAATTTCGCATTCAGGGAACTTAAATATTACATGCCTTTGACTACAACTATGCAAGTCTGCTGCACTTACTCACACAAATACAAATTAAGCCAAGCAGAACAAGCAAGGACTACATTTAAACCAACTTCAACTCTAACCATAACCATGAGATATTAATTTTCTTCATAAGATAAGAAGTGGCCTTTAAAAACAAAACAAAAAGACTTTTAAAAGGAAAAAAATATATATTTTTTAATAATTTAACAAATAATGTCAAATTGATAGTCTGACTGGGGTGTGTTAATGTTTGACATGAATATTGATTTTGAAGCTCTATTATATTTAGTGTAATGCCACATTATAAAAAACCTCCCTCCTTTATCCATTGCGAATGAGTAATTGTCGTCATGGCACAGAGTTACCGCGGTAACCTCCCCCTTCCCGCCATGATGGTAGGTACGCCCCTCCGAGTCCAGCTTTGTTTGCGTTATTGTTGACACGGTAACTGCAGAGGAGGTTGTTGCAATTCTGTACTGTTTTAACAATGCCTGGAAGTAACTGCTGCGTTAAAAACTGCTCCAATGCCTCACACGATCTTCGTGGAAACCATAAGAACAGTGGGTTACAGTTTTTAGGTTCCCTAAATGGACAACGCACTTAGGAGAGCAAGTATCCGACATCACAAGGAGACATCGAATTTCTTGGGTGGCTGCAATTAGAAGAAAGGACCTTACTTTCGATCACATTCCACAGTTGATGAGAGTGTGTTCTCTGCATTTTCACTCAGGTACGTTCTTTAAAAATGTCTTTAAATTTGTTTATGTTGTCGTCTCTTAAAGCCACGAAGTGTACCTTATGTTGGTGCGAACCCTGAAGTGCATCTGAAGTTGTTGTCTAGCCTGCTAGCAGCTAGCTCACTACATAACAAACTGTTGCTTCTTCGAAAATGCTCGATGGCCAACCATCGATGTTGTTTTAAACAAAACTAGTTGAGATTCTGTTCATGATATTACAGTGTTTCCGGTGGTGATTGTTTGGCTACAATTCACCACACCAAGTTGACCAACATCAGTCCTTTGTTTTGAGCTTTCCTCAAGATAATCACCACCTTAGCTAACACATTTTCTGTAAGAAACACTGAAGGTGCATTGTCCCCTGTGTCCTTTCAATGTGTCCTGTGTCTTTCAATGTAAAGCTTAAAGCATTGATTACATTGATGAGTTTTCATAATCTAATTATTCTGTTTTAGGTAAACCATCATATGAGATGTTGGAGAACCACCCTGACTGGACACCATCTTTGCAGTTAGGCCACAGTGATGTCAAGACAACAGATGCAGCGGGATATCAGCGGCAAGTAAAGTGCCGCAGCACCCAGCGCCAGGAGCAAGTGCCACCGCTGGCAGAGCATCAGGAGGAGCAGCCGCCATCCCCGGCACAGGACCTGGAATGTGGACTTTGCACATCTAGACAAGATGTAAAAAACAGTCTTTTGGAGGAAAACAGAAAGCTGAAAAGAGGAGCTTGATGAGTACCGGATGAGTGAGAACTTTCTGAGTGGTGATGATAACACAGTGAAGTATTACACGGGACTTCCAAACTATATAATGTTTCAGACACTTCTATGCAGTCTCACGCCATATCTGCCTCAAGGTAGGATGAAGAAACTCTCACCCTTCCAGCTTGTCCTGTTGACTCTAATGCACCTCAGACTTCCGGGCGCACTGACATTTTACACGCACACTCAGATACCCACACACACACACACAAGTAAAATAAGAGAGAGTAATAGAAAAGGTTGATCAAAAGTTAAAGTTAAAAAATAATAGGTTAAAACAGAGTAAAAGGACAAATGAAAAGTAAAATAGAAGATGAAGTTTAATAAGAGCTGGACTAAAACTAGGTTAAGAAAGATTAAAAGCCAAAAAAACAGACAAATAATATTTATGAGAAGATAAAACTATAAAATGATAATAAATATTTAAATAATAATAATGATACAACAATTTAAAACATCAAAAAGAAGCAACATAAAAAGACTATAAACTATTAAATGATTAATCAAAAGCCACGCTGAACAGGTAGGTTTTTAGTTTCCTTTTTAACATTTTCACACTTCCACTTCCACCATTGTCAAAGTAGCACAAGTCCAATCATGGACAATCATCATGAGCATCCTCTATTTTTGAAATCTTATAGGAAATGTCATGAACTGATTGAGGTTTTCACATTTGACTTTATTGTCATGAAAAAAGCACACACAAAACCAAAAAAGAAGCCGGAGTTGGTATTCGTGTTAAAAAGCTCATTAGTGGCCTGATAGACGGCTTGTGGAGTCGAGGATAGAGGGCATTAATGCTGCAAACTGTTGCCATCAGAAGTGTAGCACGCACGGCACAAACTAACATCTCTCATCCTCTCTCTGTGTTTGGCCCCCCTTGTCTCTCCCTCGCAGGCAACAACAATTGCGAAACGAAGGACTGCCACCACATCCGTCACTTTGAGAATACTTTCGTGGTTGAGACGGTTATCTGCGATGAAGCGTAAGAAGGACGCTTATCCATGTCATCCCAGTCACAGAAAAAGGCACATCTTTAGTCACTTCCCCAGCTACTGTAGCACCCTCCTGTGGATCATGTCTGAGTTGCACTTTACTTGTGCAACTCAGATCTCCTCTTTGGGGATTTATATGATGATTACTGTTGTTGGGGGAGATGACTGTCTCCATGTGTTGTCAAGGTGACTTTCCTCTTGTTTTTTTCTTCCTGCTCAGGGAGATTACTTTGTGTCAGTGTTCGGGTAACACAGTCAGCTGTGAAAGCATGAAATACTGTTTTTCTGAGCGAACATTACACATAGATTTCTATTATTCCCTTTTCTCCCTTAATGATCTCTGTAATGTAAACATGTAAGTGATGTTTAGGGCATTAGACTGCATCCACTTCTTTTTGTATATTTCCTCATCATTGAAAGAGGTGAAGACCTGTATTTATTAATGCTCTTTCATTTGATGTCAGCTTTTCTCTGCCATGTGTTTGGCACTAAATGCATTTGTGAATTATTTTAAGATGATGTCATTTCATGTCTACATGTCAACTGGGCCAAATCCATCTGCTAATGAAGACAACTGTGAGATGTGGTTGAGAACTCCAGAAAGAAGCTGGTAAGTGGACTTTGAGTTAAGACTTTTTTCAAGCTGTTTTTTTTTTTAGATCAAGAATGAACTCAACTATTTAAATGTTTCTATTTCTAAAGGTTTTATTTAACTTGAAAACATGTTTATGCCATTGTTAAATAGTCAACAATATAATACAGCTATTTCTTTTTTTTTTTTAATTACAAATAAACATACAGTATTATCTTACTGACATCTAGTGGTATCTTGCCATTAACTTAGTTTTAGTTTAAGTTGCAAAAGTTTTAAGACATATGTTGCAGAGGTGAACAGACCTTTATTTAAAATCCACAAAAACAGGCACACACATTCTGGAAACACTTGAATTTTTATTGAAAAGTTTTAATACTGCAAGCACATAAAACAAAAGAAGTTCTATTCACCTTCATTGTATTGAGAAATCAGATATGAATATTTCAATAACTTGGACAAATAAATTAACTTTCAAGATTGATTTTTGACCTTCAAAAGCACGAAAATAATCTCAACTTAAAGGGACACTTACACACTTTAGTCTGACCTGTCAGCTACATCTTCGTCTTTGAATGCAGCTTGCTCCTGTGTCATCATGTCACCCGAGTGCAGAATGTCAGTCTAACAATTGGTATTTAGTCACACCAAAACCAACTGTGTTTCTGTTTTTTGGTGAACTGATCTTTAAAATGTGTACAAAATGTTTTGACTGTTTTGAAAGCTGTCTTGATGATGTGCAGTACATTTCCATGACGCCAACATGAAACGATTTTGGTAAGCTACAAAAAAACATCTTCTTATCTTGACTTGAGGTGCTAACATATGTATGGAAAAAAATGCACATGTGGTTGCAGAAAAGTTTCCATAGATGCTTTTCCAGTAAACATGCTTTGTTTAGCAAAAAGATACAGTATGAGCGTGTCAATTTCTGGGCCACTATAACAGATTAATTAACCATGAGTGAAAAATGTTATTTTCTGACCTGGATTATAGCTACTATGTTGTGAAATGGTTTTCTGTAAGGTATTGCATAAGAGGTTAACTTGACCTCTTTTTCTAATGTCGTCATCCTTATTTAACTCCTACATCAGAACCTTTTGCTATATCACATGAGAATCTCACATCTGATGGGTGTGGGTAGGAGATGAAAGCAGATAACCATGGCCTCATTTGACAGGGCAACATTTAATATTAGGTCAATATAAAGCCAGACAGAGATGATAGTCGGTATAGACTACTCGGCCAATTCTCAATTCATTTGCAGTGTTTACTTTTGGATCATTTCAAATCTGCAGATGAGGTAATCTAGATCTTTACAGTCTGCTGCAGGTTTACACCGACTGCCTTCCATCTGGCAAGGCTTAGGACTCAAAGGCTGCTCTCTCTGTAACTGAAGTGCTCACAAATAAGACAAAAAGCCTACATCACATCAAATGATTTATAACAGACAAGAACAGAGTCAAACTGTGCTATTAAGTCAACGATACAATGAGAGATGAGAGAAGGAAGGTGTTCATGTAACGATTTTCACCCTAAATCTGTGGTATTCTATCTATCTTTCTCAGACTCAAATAAGATTTAGTTGGAGTTCAAGTTGTTGTGTTGTGTAGCCTGACTAGATTGATTTTCACAAGATCTCGTAATGTCCTGATCCAGCTGTTTCGCAAGGTAGCCTAAGTTATGTACTATACTGTATACATTTGCACAGAGCCATGCTAGCTGGTAAGTCTTTCCAGTGTTTGTGTTTAGATAAGGTCTGAAGCTGCTTGCAGTAGCTTCAATTTAGTGGACAGGCTAAGCGACAAAGTAAATAAGCGTACGTTTCAGAATGCTGAACAGTTTCTTTAAGAATAGTGCACACTGACAGTTGAGAACCCTCACAAGAATTTAACCAGCTATCTTCAATTACAGCTCATTGAAAAAAAGGAATGAAAGCCTACTTTGAAGTTCCAGTCACTAGCTTAATAGTTCCTTGTTGTGATAATAATAAACATAAAGTTCATCATGTCGAAGGAATAGTTAATTGTTGAGCACTGGGAGTGATGGTACTCAAATTGTGTTCCCTTTGGACAGGACTAGAATCCACATCCTCTTTTTTCTTCCAGAAGGAATCCAAACAAAAGTAGTACAACAGTGGATCCAGACAACAGTTCAGAGTAGCAAGCCATAACAAAGACGGAAATCCTGGTTTTCTATTTAGAACACCAATAGACACAGGCACGAAACATATGGTGAACATTACCAAGTTCATGGCAAAAATCAGCATGACATTCATCTTGTTGTTGATCCTTGCGGAGTCAGTGAGATGTCTGCGTAGAGTCCAAGACACCAAAGCAGTGGACACAATGTTGATGGTCAGCAGAATAAACACTAACACAGGCTGAAGGTAAACCAGTCCTATTACAGGCTGCTGCTGGTGGACATATTGAAAACAGGTGGGGTTAGATTCATTTCTGTGTCTTAAAGAAGAAATCATTCTCTCTGGGATACTCAGCACAATCACAAAAATCCAAATGAGCACAGCAGATTTCCAGGCGTTGGAAGTGGTTCGCAGATGGCGTGTCCTCAGAGGATAAACTACAGCCAGCAGCCGATCTATGCTGATGAATGTGATGAAGATGGAGCTTGAGCGGATGTTGTTGATGAAGAGCATTGTAATCCAGGTGCATGCAGTGAAGCTCAGAGGCCAGGTACCTGTGGCATAAAAGTAGACCCTCATGGGCAGGGAGATGACCAGCAGCAGGTCTGAGATGGCCAGGTTGACCATGAAAACAACACTGGGGGATTTGAGGCTGTGGCGGCGAAGCAGAATCCACAGTGCCACAGCATTGAGAGGCAAACCCAGCACCATAACAGATCCAAAGCCCACAGCGTAACCCAGCTGTGGCCCGGTTGTATTCACACTGTTGTTCATGTCTACCTGATGAGAAAAGCTCTGCACACATGTGTGCTTTACTGAACACTGACACAGAGCAAATTACACATTAGTTCCTCCTTCTGCTCTTTATGTGCAGGAAACCTATGTGACTCAAAACAGGAACTGTGCTCACTGTGACGTTCATATAAAATAAGAAATGTATATTTGGTATGTGTAGTGCAAAATGTATTACCTTGTTAATACCTAATATATATTTTTGGTAGCTTGCAGGTAACTGACTCTTATGGTTAACCAGTAAATAATTATCAAATTTGATGGTAACAAGGATTTCCATATCAACAGTAGCAACTGATCACACAAAGCACAACTTTCAGTTCTTTGCTGAAAATGATCCATGGTCTGAAAGTGAAAATCTGAAGGGGAAAAAAACCCTGAATCTTATACTGATCTACCTAGTAGAGTGAGTAAATTACATTTTCACAGACAGCACCTCTTGTCAGTACTTAGGATGTGGGTAATGGGTGCAACATCACGCAGGAAATTCTAATATAATACTAACGATAATCAAGATACTGGAGCTCAGTATAGTGGGGGTTCCTTTTTTGTTGGAGGTAGACTGAATCTGAATTTAATATTTGCATCTATACTTGCTTGATGATTGCTAAGCCACATTTCTTGAGATTCATTTCCAAGAACTCAAATGCACGCTCATCTTCACCAAACTCAAATTTACACAGCAAAACCATTGTAACCTTGTAAGAATATTGCATCTAAACTAAACTGTTAAAACCTGTTAATGCAATGACACTTATGGGTTTTCTTCAGAACACCTTCTTTACAAGATTAACACAATATAAAGACACATCATGTATACATTAGAACATTTTTGCAATTGCAGCACAAACACCACACAGGCAGAGTTGGTAGTGACCTTTATTGCAGTTCAATAGCAGGTATGATGGGTAACAGGGAACATGCAGTATGGCTGATTGGCAGAGTGGAGCAGAGGTGGGGTGAATGGAAAATGACCAGAACAGCAGGTCAGGAGGAGAACAGACTGTGACAATACTTCATTTGTTTTTCCAATAACATTTTGTAAGGAAGCATTAATTGCTGCTGGGATTATGTTTCTTTGCAATGTCTTTTCAGCACTTACGTGCAAAGCACACGTTTGTCACCACATACTGCGGCTCACATCCTGAGACTGTGTGTAGTTAGCATTAATAACCTTGGTTAAGGTTAAGGAAAGATTTTCATTTCAGTCAAATGTTAATAAAGTAAACATTGAAGCTCCCAATGCAGGTAATTCACTAGACATCACCAGCAGCAATATGCTCTTCACCAGACCTAGGAAAGAGCTGCAGTGTGCAGACTATTCTCTTGTTCCTCATTGGTTGTTTGATCCAGCACCTGCGTTATTTATTTTTTGGATGTGCGTGTCCACCACAAACTTTTTTTTAATAAAGTAAACATGTCATGTCCTGTTCTTCATGCTTGAATTAGCTATTCAATATTTAACCATAACCACAATTGTTCTATGTCATTAATTACTCTTTTTTACATCATTACCATAAAAAATTAATAATGCTGTAGTTGCTATAAGTGGATTTTGTATCACACAAGTGGATATTGTAGGGGGGAAATGATTACATTGAATATATTGTGAGTGACAATTTGCAACTTGGCAAATATCATTATGTTGATAAGAAATTTAGTCCAGTGTTATTATGTTGTTTTAAAATGTCGTAGCAGTAAACCTAATTTCTAGGACACAAGGTTGATTTTCAAAATGTCAAACTATTCCTTTAGAGAAGATCAAGATAACAGTGTTTGTTTCTGTGAGGGAAATTGACGCACAGTTTAGAGATGATGTACATCATGAGTGAGGTTTTTGTGGGTTTGTTTTTAGCGTCAACACTATCACACAGTAAGTATTGCTGCGTGTGTGTGTGTGTGTGTGTGTGTGTGTACAGGCATCAACAGGTACATAAGATGCTTTTGCCTGAATTGCATGGGGACACATTTTTCCTATAGGCTTCGTTATAAACAAATATACACACTACCACTCGTTCCATAAATATGCAAAAGACATACACCTTCACACTCCTACACTAAGTTGTTTATCATTTCATTTGCAGTTATTGCCGTCCACCCACACACGCACCTCTGCAGCATCTTCAGCTCAGCTGCATACCTGTTGAAAGCATTGAAGACACTGGTTTGAGTGTGTGTGTGTGTGTGTGTGTGTGTGTGACAGTCCTTCTCATTGTTTGAACACACTGATGCGGCACAGGAAGAGGAAAAGACTAAATCTGCTCCTGTAACTTAACGACTTCAAAAAAAGCCATTACAGGGCAGAGAGATCACATTACATCACAAAGCTGACGCTCTTAGCAGTTTATATATGGTGCACACACACACATAGTGTTACTCTGTTCTCATGATATGCCACATGCAAAGCATAATCATGCACAGGTCATTTTTCAGAGCTCACCTGATTATGCAGCATCTTCCAAGCAGTATATAGATAGAGGAGGAGTGGTGGAGGTCCTCCTGCAGCCTGGATGTACATTAAGTTTACCTTGAAGTCTCCTTATTTGGTGGTAAAGATGCTTTTGTCATCAACACGCTTTTTCATCCTTCTGCTCCTCTTGAACTTTATTGACGCTGGTGAGTTAATGCTGACTGTTACTTCTAGATTTATGTTTTGATTTTATCCATTGTCCTGAAATCGATTACTTCAGAGCTTTTCAATCATCAAAATTTGAAAGAAATATACATGACTCGCCAAGGTTGTTGAAAAGCTGAAATCATACTTGCACAAAAATGGCAAAGCTGAGGTGAAATCCTTTGCTGATAATTTAAGGGAGTTTTTTTCCCCATGTCTGCAGTGTTCAAATTTGAGCTGGAAGAGAAAAAACAAAACAGATGCTGGTGGTGACAGTTACGCTCTTGGGAAACTAATATTCCATGCTGAGAGTTCCTGAAATAGATGATTGATTTCAAAGAACTAGTTTACAGTAATTTGTCAGATGACACAAACATTAACCCCTGTGTAAAATATAAACACTATGATAAATCCACATAGGAGTCCTCTTATAGAATCAGTTGGATCTTCTCAGCTTCTTAGCTCCAGTATCGCAGGCCGGCAGGTTTGCTGTCATGGCTCGCATCATGCAGGACTGATCAGGCTATTTTTCAATGGCAGGCCGGATTCTGAGGAAGATCAAGGAGCGTGTGCGTAACCTCGAGCTGCAGAAAGCCAAGCAGCATCTCCTGATGAAGACAGCCAGTGGTCACCAGCCTCTCCAGCATGTGAGGGAGGGCAAGATTCACCAGCAGCTCAACCACTTCAGCCAACAGGACATTAGCACCTTTCCTCAGGTACATAAAAACTTTATACATTTATGTTTCAAATCCCTGTGTTGACATGTTGGGTGTGAGTATACGACGCAGATTATGACATGATGAAGACCTGATGTTTGTGGGATTAAAAGGTAACTTACATTTGAACTCCTCTCTGTGATCTCATAACCTACACAAAGGCAACATTTTATTTAAAGCATCAAATAAAATGCTATTTCTTAAGACCTTTCATTATCCTTCTAATGCAGTAAAATTGATAAAACAGCTTATCAGCTCCAAAAATGGAGCTGCAGTAAAAATAATCCACTAAACTGTGCTGCAGTGAATGTGCTTCATCCAGAGAAATCTAAACCAGCTGAACCTTTTCACCTCCCCAGCTCCAGCAGACACTGACAAGGTGACGTTTCCTTACAGCTTGTATTGATATGTATTAGCCCATTTAGCTCTCACTCCATTAGATGCTGCCAATGTGCAAATGTGTCCATTGCAGTGTTAAATAAAGGATTACTTGCACTGAGGCTGTGAATGCACACTGCTGCTGGTGTGTGTGAATGTGAATACATTTTTCTCCGTCTGCCTTTTTTCCAGAGTGAATGAGGCGTACTGGCAGTGTCCTGATGGTCCAGTGTTTCTCTTCATTGGAGGAGAAGGACCCTTGTTTGAGTTCGATGTTCTGGCAGTTGCATGAGGATGCAGCATGTACCACACATTTTCAAACAGCAGAATGGTCAAACAGACAAAATAAAAAACTAAATAAAAAAGATTTTAGATATGAAAGTGGAAACAAGATAAGTGAAGCATCATATCCTGTGTCAGTAAGATGACTCTTTCGCAAGCATATTCTTTCATCTTTCTTTCCTGTCCTACACTCTGATCTCTCATAACACATTCCCTTACATCATATACATCATTCTCACATTCATTTCTTTGTATGCTCTCATCACTTTTCCATAATTTTGAATAACAATATTACCATTTTCATAACATTTCTTCACTCAGATCTCTAGGAAATATAGAACATTTCTGGCCTGATTGTGAAGGAAAATCATATTGTCAACACCCCATCATACATTTTTACCTTCTTTAAAAGTTGCACTCTCTTTGAATCTCCTCATATACTGTAGTCACACAGTTGACATGGCTGAAGTGTGTGTGTGAGTGTGTGCGTGCGCGCACGCGTGTGTGCGTGTGTCCATATATGGTAAATGTGGTCAAAAATAAGGACATTCAAGGTAAAAACAGGACGTGTCAATCGTATTAAATACTGTGAATCTGTCCTTCACACTGTCTTTCTCATCTCATTCATTCAATTTCCATGTGTATATACAGTACATAGATATGTATATGGGTCAATGACGTATAAGGATTTACAACAACTCAATTTTAGAATAATTAAAACAAGCATGTCTAATGCAGTAGTTCAAACATTCAGAATGTTGTGTACCTGAAGATCCATATTATAAATTTAAAATTAAGTGATTTCAGTGGGGTTTTCAAGATTAATTGGCACTGGCCTTAAAAAAAAAGTCATGTGGTGCGACCAAAAACGAAGCTCTGGAGTTGGTATTCGTGTTTAAAAGCTCGTTAATCGCCTGATTTACGGCTTGTGGAGTCGGGGACAGATAGGGGCATTGATGCTGCAAACTGTTGCGAACAGAAGTTTAGCACGCACAGCATAAACTAACATCTCTAGTCACTTCCCCAGCTACTGTAGCACCCTCCTGTGGATCATATCTGAGTTGCACTTCACTTGTGATTTTGATTTGATGTCCTTTTTGTAAAAGTTTTTTTTATTTAACTACCGGTCTGTTTTTCTTCCTTCTTTTCTATTGTGCCACAGGTAATATACCACAGGATTTTCCATGTAGCAAAGTCCTTAAGCCAATAATGAATAATAATTTCGAGACCTCTCCTCTTTGGGGATTTGTATGATGGTTACTGTTGATGGGGAAGATGACTGTCTCCATGTGTTGTCAAGGTGAATTGCCTCCTCAATTTTTGTGCTCCTGGTCAATGGCTTTGACCTCTTTCCAATCTACATGTCAACTGGACCATCTGCTAATGAAGACAACTGTGAGATGTGGTTGAGAGCTCCAGAAAGAAGCTGGTAAGTGGACTTTGAGTTAACACTTTTGTCAAACTGCTATTTTTGTGATCAAGAATGAACTCAACTATTTAAATGTTTCTATTTCTAAAGGTTTTATTTAACTTGAAAACATGTTTATGCCATTGTTAAATAGTCAACAACATAATACAGCAGTTTCTTAAAGGCTCTATTAACTACACAAAAACATACAGTATTATCTTACTGACATCTAGTGGTATCTTGCCATGAACTCAGTTTTAGTTCATGGCAAGTTGCAAAAGTTTTGAGACATATGTTGCAAAGGTGAACAGACCTTTATTTAAAATCCACAAAAACAGGCACACACATTCTGGTAACACTTGAATTTTTATTCAAAAGTTTTAATACTGCAAGCACATAAAACAAAAGAAGTTCTATTCTCTTCCATTGTATTGAGAAATCACAGAGATGAATATTTCAATAACTTTGATAACTTTCAAGGTTCATTCTTGACCTTCAAAAGCATGAAAATAATTTCAACTAAAAGGGACATTTACACACTTTAGTCTGACCTCTCAGCTACATCTCACAGTCTTTGAATGCAGCTTGCTCCTGTGTCATCATGTGACCCTAGTGCAGAATGTCAGTCTAACAAGTGGTATTTTATCACACCAAGACCAACTGTGTTGCTGTGTTTTGGTGAACTGACCTTTAAAATGTGTACAAAATGTTTTGACTGTTTTGAAAGCTGTCTTGATGATGTGCAGTACATTTCCAAGATTCAAACATGAAATGATTTTGGTAAGCCACAGAAAAACATCTTGCATCTAGCAAAAAGATATAGTATGAGCGTGTCAATTTCTGGGCCACTATAATAGCAGATTAATTAACCATGAGTGAAAAATGTAATTTTCTGACATGGAGTATAGCCTCTATGTTGTGAAATGGTTTTCTGTAAGGTATTGTTCAAACCTCTTTTTCTAATGTCATCATCCTTATCTAACTCCTACATCAAACCACTTTGTTATACCACATGAGACTCTCACCTTTGATGGGTGTGGGTAGGAGATGAAAGCAGATAACCATGGCTTCATTTGACAGGGCAACATTTAATATTAGGTCAATATAAAGCCAGACAGAGATGATACTCAGTATAGACTACTCTACCAATTCTCAATTCATTTGCAGTGTTTACTTTTGGATCAATTTAAATCTGCAGATGAGGTAATCTAGATCTTTACAGTCTGCTGCAGGCTTACACCGACTGCCTTCCATCTGGCAAGGCTTAGGACTCAAAGGCTGCTCTCTCTGTAACTGAAGTGCTCACAAATAAGACAAAAAGCCTACATCACATCAAATGATTTTTAACAGACAAGAACAGAGTCAAACTGTGCTATTATGAAAAGCAAGCCAAGGATACAATGGGGGATGAGAGAAGGAAGTGACAAAGCAAATAAGCATATGTTTCAGAATGCTGAACAGTTTCTTTAAGAATAGTGCACACTGACAGTTGAGAACCCTCACAAGAATTTAACCAGCTATCTTCAATTACAGCTCATTGGAAAAAGGAATAAAAGCATACTTTAAGTTCCAGTCACCTGCTTTGTAGTCCTTCTTGTGATAATAATAAACATAAAGTTCATCATGTCAAAGGAATAGTTCATTGTTGAGCTATGGAAGTGATGGTACTCAAATTTTGTTCCCTTTGGACAGAACCAGAATCCACATCCTCTTTTTTCTTCCTGAAGGAATCCAAAGAAAAGTAATACAACAGTGGATCCAGACAACAGTTCAGACTAGCAAGCCATATCAAAGATGGAAATTCTGGTGTCCAAATTATAATACCAATCGACACAAGCACGAAACATATGGTGAACATTACCAAGTTCATGGCAAAAATCAGCATGACATTCATCTTGTTGTTGACCTTTGCTGACCGTGTGAGATGTCTGCGTAGAGTCCAAGACACCAAAGCAGTGGACACAATGTTGATGGTCAGCAGAATAAACACTAACACAGGCTGAATGTATTCCAGTCCTGTTACAGGCTGCTGCTGGCGGTGAAATTCAAAACAGGTATTATTATTATTTTTGTTTCTTGAAGAAAAAATAATTCTCTCTGGGATGTTCACCACAGTCACAAAAATCCAAATGAGCACAGCAGATTTCCAGGCGTTGGAAGTGGTTCGCAGATAGCGTGTCCTCAGAGGATAAACTATAGCCAGCAGCCGATCTATGCTGATGAATGTGATGAAGATGGAGCTTGAGCGGATGTTGTTGACAAAGAGCATTGTAATCCAGGAGCATGCAGTGAAGCTCAGAGGCCAGGTACCTGTGGCATAAAAGTAGACCCTCATGGGCAGGGAGATGACCAGCAGCAGATCTGAGATGGCCAGGTTGACCATGAAAACAGCACTGGGGGATTTGAGGCTGTGGCGGCGAAGCAGTATCCACAGTGCCACAGCATTGAGAGGCAAACCCAGCACCATAACAGATCCAAAGCCCACAGCGTAACCCAGCTGTGGCCCAGTTGTATTCACACTGTTGTTCATGTCTACCTGATGAGAAAAGCTCTGCACACGTGTGCTTTACTGAACACTGACGCAGAGCAAATTACGCATTAGTTCCTCCTTCTGCTCTTTATGTGCAGGAAACCTATGTGACTCAAAACACGAACTGTGGTCACTGTGATGTTCATATGAAATAAGCAATGTATATTCCGTATATTTAGTGCAAAATGTAATACCTTGTAAAGATTTTTTTTTAAATCATATGAACTTTCTCAAAAAAAAGCAGCTTTGGCAATCACATGATCGCAACGTCTGAAATTGCAATTTCGATCAGAAAACGATAAATCGTTCAGCCCTAATATATAGTATTTGTGACAACACTTAGTGTGTATATTAATATGTTCAGCATGTATTTTGATATGTAGTAGTAGAGAGACACTTAAAGCAGGACAAATTCAATGGGAACATCACTTAAATTGTGTTTATTTAAAACGCATTTCATTGTAATAATTTCGTTTCATTTTTATTAATTTAAAGATTGATTTAACTTACCTTATCTGTTATTTTTGAGTTTACCTTTGAAAAGAAAATGGCTAAAATAGAAATATTATACATTGTACTTACCTGCTGAATGTTGTAAAAGGAGGGGAAAATTAGAGTGGAAAATTGACTGAATTAACAGTATATCTCTGTGCATGATTATAGTCGTGTTGAATAATGTATAACTTTGTATTTACTTTTTGGATGAATACACTCCTGATGAAGCTGCCAGAGAGGAAGCCTTGTATCCAAGTAATTCATTGATATTTCCCCTTTTTCAGGGTGTAACATTATTTCATATTTTGCAATTTTGCAACAAATCCCATGAAAAGACCATAACCAGCAGTGTGTTTATCTGTCTCAATGCTCCAGTCTGTAGGTTTTTGTTCCCAGGTAAGATGTAAATCTTAAGAAGTTGTCACAAATACTATATATTAGGGCTGAACGATTTATCGTTTTCTGATCGAAATTGCAATTTCAGACGTTGCGATCATGTGATTGCCAAAGCTGCTTTTTTTTGCAGCGCTCCTGACTGACCCAGGATCTGTTGTGTCAACTATTTTACACATACCAATCAGAAGCGGCATGCTACTCGTGGACAGGTCACGCTAACCAATCAGTATTAACCTGCTCCTTAATTGTATTTATTCAGAAATGGCTTCAGCTGGACCAGAAGCGGAGTTAGGGGATTTAATCCCCAAGAAAAACAGCACGTTGGTCATTTGGGAGTATTTCGGGTTTGAGGCTGCAGACGTGCACCAGAAACAGGTACTATGCAAAACCTGTAGCGCTAAAGTTGCAACTTCCAGCGGAAACACAACCAATTTATACCGGCACTTGAAAAATCACCACAGGCATTTGCATGACGAGTGCATGACGAAAAAGGCCGGTGAAAATGATACTCATGCCCACTGCAAACAGACTACAATTACAGCATCTTTTGCCAGTGTAACTCCGTATGATAAGAGCAGCCGAAGACACCGGGAGATAACGACAGCCAAAAAACACTACTACATTTTAATGTCTGACATATTTTATTTTAATAAATTTTACTTTATTACCATTACTTTTCAATTTCACTTAAAAAGATAGTCCAGGTTTCTTAATATATGGTTGTACTTTAACTGTTGCTATATATGTTGATAAGCCAGCTCTCTTGAGCCATAAAAGACTGACCTTGACCTACCTACTTGAGTGTAAGACTGTTGGGCAAGATCCTTTTTTCCTTTATTGGAATTGTTGAATTTTGTTTTTCTTATTACTTATTTAACATTGGAGTTTTTTGTATTTTATTTAACTTTTTTAAAAACTTAACACAATTAAGGATTTTCTGCACTACATTTTAAGTTAAGACAGTCAAAGATGGCTATTTTAGTTCTTCATTTGTGATAACTGCCATTGGTCAAGGACTTTAAATAATGTACATGCATGTTTCTTGTTAATACATTTGGAAGCAATTTTTAACTTTAGTTTTCATCCTTGCATTAGAGTAATAGCATTTAATGTTTTAATGTTACTGTACATTGTGAATATTGCACTGAAGCTTGATTTGAAGGAAATCGTGAATCAAATCGAAATCGCAATATCTGCCAGAAAAATCGCAATTAGATTTTTTCCAAAAATCGTTCAGCCCTACTGTATATACTTTCATATTTAAAAAATTATTTCCTAAACCAGTTGGGAGCTGTAGTTTGTGGTAAACAGGAGTAAATACTGTATTTGTTGGGGGTTATTCTTGCTGATTTGGTACTCTGAGTATTTTTGGCAGCAGCATTGTGTATGTGGGAACAGTTTGCCCATGTTTATGTGCCAGTGCATTGTGAAAAATATAGAATTTTACCAGTGTGAGGGAGAAGTAGCTTCCCTGCTAAACTATCTGCTGGATGTAGTGTACAAGAGCCCGCTTCAGGTGATCGATTAGAATCACAATAATGTCTTTAGTTTGACTATTTATTCACACCACCACATCCATAATCTTGTACAGTCTGATGACCAAGTGGTTCTGCATAAATGAACATAATCAGAACAAACATGTCAAATATTGATATATGTATACACTGATCAGGCATAACATTATGACCACCTGCCTAATATTGTGTTGGTCCCCCTTTTGCTGTCAAAACAGCTATGGTGTGCTATGGTATCTGGCACCAAGATGTTAGCAGCAGATCCTTTAAGTCCTGTAAGTTGCGAGGTGGGGCCTCCATGGATCGGACTTGTTTGTCCAGCACATCCCACAGATGCTCGATTGGATTGAGATCTGGGGAATTTGGAGGCCAAGTCAACACCTCAAACTCGTTGTTGTGCTCCTCAAACCATTCCTGAACCATTTTTGCTTTGTGGCACGCTGCATTATCCTGCTGAAAGAGGCCACAGCCATCAGGGAATACCGTTTCCATGAAAGGGTGTACATGGTCTGCAACAATGCTTAGGTAGATGGTACGTGTCAAAGTAACATCCAGATGGATGGCAGGGCCCAAGGTTTCCCAGCAGAACATTGCCCAAAGCATCACACTGCCTCCGCCGGATTGCCTTCTTCCCATAGTGTATCCTGGTGCCATGTGTTCCCCAGGTAAGCGACGCACCGGGCCATCCACATGATGTAAAAGAAAATGTGATTCATCAGACCAGGCCAGCTTCTTCCATTGCTCCGTGGTCCAGTTGTGATGCTCACATGCCCATTGTTGGCGCTTTCGGCAGTGGACGGGTCAGCATGGGCACCCTGACTGGTCTGCCGCTATGCAGCCCCATACACAACAGACTGTGATGCACTGTGTATTCTGACACCTTTCTATCAGAACCAGCATTAACTTCTTCAGCAATTTGAGCAACAGTAGCTCGTCTGTTGGATTGGACCACAAGCGCCAACCTTCGCTCCCCACGTGCATCAATGAGCCTTGGCCGCCCATGACCCTGTCGCTGATTCACCACTGTTCCTTCCTTGGACCACTTTTAATATGACCATGGCAGACCGGGAACACCCCACAAGAGCTGCAGTTTTGGAGATGCTCTGACCCAAGCGTCTAGCCATCACAATTTGGCCCTTGTCAAACTCGCTCAAATCCTTACGTTTGCCCATTTTTCCTGCTTCTAACACATCAACTTTGAGGACAACATGTTCACTTGCTGCCTAATATATCCCACCCACTAACAGGTGCCATGATGAAGAGATAAACAGTGTTATTAAACATCACCTGTCAGTGGTCATAATGTTATGCCTGATCAGTGTATATACATAAATAAATAAAAGACACATGTAAAGTTGAATAGTAACAACAGCAGTTAAATGTAGTTATGCTGTAAACAGCCATTACTGATGCTAAAACAGTACAGTCTCTTTGAGTAGTTGGTTAATGGCCATCCGTGGTACCACATTGCCCTCTATTGGCCATTAGTGCACATGCAACGCATTAAGTCACATGGCTGATGTAGCCTGCTGCTTGGTGTTCGATGTGCCCTGCCCTACAAAATGAGCGGATTAACAAGGCAAGGCAAGGCAGTTTTATTTATATAGCGCATTTCATACACAGTGGCAACTCAATGTGCTTTACATAAAACAAACATTTAACAGAAAAAATTGAAAACCCCCCCCCCAAAAAACATGGAATTTGAGAAATAAAAATAAAACCCAATTATAGTAAACACATACATACCCCCCCCCCCCCCCCCACACACACACACACACACTAATAATAAAAACAAAGTACAGAAACATAGAAAGAGAGAGAAATAAAATACTATAATAGAGCATTAAATATAAGGTTGCAGTATAAAATAATGATTTGCTTTAAAATCATTAAAAGGACATAGAGTGCAAATGAAAGATTAAAATTTAAAGTGCTTTGAAAGAGTGTTTTTAACCTGGACTAAGAAATATTCACAGTTGGGGCTGATTTCAGTTCTGCTGGTAGTTTGTTCCAGTTGTGTGCAGCATAACAGCTAAAAGCTGCTTCACCATGTTTAGTCTGAACTCTGGGCTCCACTATCTGACCTGAGTCAGTAGATCTCAGAGCCCTACTGGGTTTATATTCTACTAACATGTCATTCATGTATTCTGGACCTAAACCATTCAGTGATTTATAGACCAGTAGCATAACTTCTATTCATAACAAATCTATTCTATAGCTGACTGGGAGCCAGTGTAAAGACTTTAGAACTGGAGTAATGTGCTCTGATCTCTTTGTTCTGGTCAAAACTCGAGCTGCAGCGTTCTGAATGAGCTGCAGTTGTTTAATGCTTTTTTGTGGGAGTCCAGTCAGAAGACTGTTACAGTAGTCGAGTCTACTGGAGATGAAAGCGTGAATCAACTTCTCCTGGTCTGTTTGAGACATAAAACCCTTCACTCTGGATATGTTCTTAAGCTGATAGAAGGCTGTTTTGGTGATTGGTTTGATATGACTACTGAAGGTCAGGTCTGAGTCTATCAGCACGCCAAGGTTTCGGACTTGGTCGCTAGTTTTTAGAGAGAGTGACTCAAGATGTTTACTGACAGCAATCCTTTTTATTGCCAAAAACAATTACCTCAGTTTTGTCCTGATTTAATTGAAGGAAATTTTGGTTCATCCAATGTGTTACTTGCTCTAAACCAGTGGTCTCCAACCCTGCTCCTGGAGAGCTACTGCCCTGCATGTTTTAGGTATCTCCTCACTCTAACACACCTGATTCTAATAATCAACTCGTTATCAAGCCCTTTGACGAGCCTCAGCTGCTTGATAACGAGTTAGAGTGAGGAGATACCTAAAACATGCAGGGCAGTAGCTCTCCAGGAGCAGGGTTGGAGACCACTGCTCTAAACAGTGACACAATGACTGTATATCTGCGTGTCATCTGCATAACTGTGATAGTTTACATTAGAGTTCTGCAGAATTTGACCCAAAGGCAGCATATATAGACTGAACAGAAGAGGTCCAAGAACTGACCCCTGAGGAACTCCACATGTCATAGCCACTCGATCGGATTCATAACTTCCAATGGTCACAAAATAACTCCGCTTCTCCAAGTAGGACCTGAACCATTCTAGGACTGTTTCGCTGAGTCCTGTCCAAGTTTCCAACCTGTTCAACAGTATACTGTGATCCACAGTGTCAAACGCAGCACTGAGATCCAACAGGACCAGAACTGACACCTTGCCTGAGTCAGTGTTTAACCTTATGTCATTTAACACTCTAATAAGAGCTGTTTCTGTACTGTGGTGAGGTAGGATATTTGTCGCAAATCTGTTTGGACAGAGTTCACAATAGTTTAAAAAAAGTCTGATGGCATTGTGTCAAGACAGCATGTTGATGGTTTTAGATGCTGAACTGTTTCCTCTATGGTTTTTTGGTCAACTGTTTTAAATTCTGACTTCGCAGTTGAGTTGTTCCTGGGAGGTCTTAGGGATTGCGTCTTTTTATTGTTTTGTGTTGATATTTATGGATTTTTTCACTGAAAAAGCAAGCAAATTCATTGCATTTTTCTGTGGAAAGGAGTTCTGGAGCTATCTGTTTAGGGGGGTTTGTAAGCTTATCAACCATAGCAAACAGAGTGTGATTGTTGTTGATGTTCTTATTAATAATTTCAGAAAAGTGTCACTGTCTAGCTTTGAGTAACTCATAGTTAAAATTACAAAGACTTTGTTTGTAGAGGTCAAGGTGAATTTGAAATTTAGTTTTTCTCCACTTACGCTCTGCTTTCCTGCATTCTGTTTTCAAAGCCTTTACCATCATAGTGTTCCTCCATGGTGTTTTCTTTCTGATCAAGGTCGTCTTAGTTTTAGTTTTAATAGGTGCAACAGCATCCATGACATTTGAGATTTTCCAGTTAAAATTATCCAGGAGTTCATCAACTGACTGCACTCACAGTTGGTGACATAGCTATAGCCTCTATAAACTTTGCACTGGTATTCTCATTTATGTACCTTCTCCTAACAGATACAGAGGTTAACTGAACATTTGGAATGATCTGTAAGTCAAAGAACACACAGAAATGATCAGAAAGAGCTAAGTCCTTAACATCAACAGAAGAAATGTCAACACCTTTAGAGATAACCAGATCCAGAGTGTGGCCTCGAGTGTGTGTGGGCCCTTTCACATGTTGCAAGAGGCCAAAAGTGTCAAGTAGAGCAGAGAGTTCTTTGGCATTACTGTCCATGTTATTGTCTACGTGAATGTTAAAATCCCCTGTTATGATAAAAAAAGTTGTAGTCAGTGCAGATAACTGACAGCAGTTCAGCAAACTCATCAATGAATTTTCCTGAGTATCTTGGAGGTCTATAAATGATTAAAAAAATAACTTTTGGATCACCTTTTAATAAAAAACAGTGATATTCAAAAGAGCTAAAATCACCTAATGTAATTTCCCTGCATTGAAATACAGATTTAAAGATGGCAGCAACTCCCCCGTCTTTCTTACCAGTTCGGCACTTGTTCATAAAACAAAAATTTGTTGGTGCTGCCTCATTGAGAATAGCACAACAGCTACATTCAGTCAGCCATGTTTCACTAAGAAGTAAACTCACTGGTGGGTGAAAGTTGGGAGTCTCCTAGTGGGGCTGGGGGAGACTCCTCTTGTTGGGCTGTTGGGGCTGGGGGAGACTCCTCATGTTGGGCTGTTGGGGCTGGGGGAGACTCCTCATGTTGGGCTGTTGGGGCTGGGGTAGACTCCTTGTGTTGGGGTAAGGATGGTGACGTTAAAGCCTCTCTCTGGGTGTGCTGACTTTCATGGTCAGTCCTTATCTCAGGCGGTAGCAATTCTTCTCTAGAAAGCTGTCTTATCTGTTGTTTTGGATTTTCTCGCCTCTTGTCCTTGGCAGGGGCTGCTGACTGAAAATAAAAAATGTTGTAGCTTAACAGCTGTACTCCTGACTTGTTAAGGCAAAAATCCATCTGCCATAAAGAGGTGTCTGCGTTCCCAAAAAATTTAGAAATTGTCAATAAAATTCAGTGATTGAGCGGCACACGTAACAAGTGGCTGGCTGGTCCCCTATCTTGTCTATGCACAGCCAACATAAACCTACTAAACTTAACACAATATGCTAGTACTGTACATTAATAATTGTATAACAATGATGGCTAATATGTAACCACACAATATGAACTTAGGTCTGCTGAAACATTACCAACTATGAACTAGAAATAACATCAGTTATAAAACATACTACAACACACATACACTCACTTGCGCTAGACGCACTTCGCACCAGATGACTGTTTATACAGAGAAAAAGTCCAGTGAAGCATCCGCCGCACAAGCTGCCCTTTGGACGAAACTCAGGTACATTAGTGCATTCCACTAATAATCCACACAGGTCATAAAATGGACAACACATTTGACCTCAAATGAATGAACTACCTATGTACACTGCCTGGCCAAAAAAAAAGGTCACACACTCTAATATTTTGTTGGAATGCCTTTAGCTTTGATTACAGCACGCATTCGCTGTGGCATTGTTTCGATAAGCTTTTGCAATGTCACAAGATTTATTTCCGTCCAGTGTTGCGTTAATTTTTCGCCAAGATCTTGTATTGGTGATGGGAGAGTCGGACCACTGCGCAAAGCCTTCTCCAGCACATCCCAAAGATTCTCAATGGGGTTAAGGTCCCAACTCTGTGGTGGCCAATCCATATGTGAAAATGATGTCTCATGCTCCCTGAACCAATCTTTCACAATTTGAGCCCGATGAATTCTGGCATTGTCATCTTGGAATATGATATTTCTTTTAGTGTACAATAACTCTCTTATAATACACTTTTGCTCTAGACTGAACTGATACAAAACTTGACTGACATCTTCGTGGGAACAGGGGGAAGGGGTATCTATTCAAGAGTTCTGTGATGTTATAACCACCAATACAAGTCCAGTTTATGAAGAAGAGAAGGAAGCTTCAGCCATCTTTTTAAACTGGTGCAGGTATGCTGGACATACACAGGTTATATCCACCAGGTGTCCCTGTTGAGCTGTATGTACTCCTCATATAGTGAGGAACAGACATGTGGTCACCCTGGATGTAAAAGTAAACTATGCAGATAAGGAAGTGTTTTCTGTGTCTTCTCTCTCTCTCTCTCTCTCTCTCTCTCTCTCTCTCTCTCTCTCTCTCTCTCTCTCTCTCTCTCTCTCTCTCTCACACACTCACACTCACACACACACGTTTCCCCAGCTACTGTAGTACCCTCATGTGGATCATGTCTGAGTTGCACTTCACTTGTGATTTTGATTTGATCATCTTTTATTTAACTTCCTGTCTGTTTTTCTTCTTTCTTTTCTATTTCCCACGGGTAATACCACACACAGGCCCATAGTATCGTCACACCACAGTGATGCAAAAAACGTTAAGCAAACAGCAAATAAATTCATCCACAATATTTATATATAGCCTATACTATATTTTACATTAAGTGGTAACCCAATCACAACAGACAATACTACTAAAAGCCTTTTCCTGTGCCAAGTCAGAGAGCAGGTGCTTAAAGTCCAGCTCCTTCATAGGCTCAGACTCGAGCCATCACAGAGAGCGCTGAAAGCTTCCTTACTGCAAATAAGAATTTATTCATGGAACTTTAAAAAAGAAAATTGCAGACTCTTTCTCTTCCTTTTTTTCTTGCTTTCCCCACTGGGCTATTGGTTACAGCCGGCGCTGTCCATTTTCCGCTAAGTGATCATTTCCCCCGCACACCAGTTGATAAAATAACCACAGTGACATACTGTGTCACGTTAACATCGTTAATAGTCCAGCCGTCTGAGAGATGAAACAGTCAATGATGAGACTTGCTTTTCTTTGCATGAAAACAACAATAATGATCAACATCAAGAGAGTGTGCCTATTTCTGAGGAGCCGGACCAAAAAAAGGAAATAAAGAATTTTTTAAGTGGTCAAAGATGATCTGGTGTTGGATGTGAATTGCCTCCTAAATTGTTGTACTCCTGGTCAATGGCTTTGAGCTCTTTCCAATCAATCATGTCAACTGGGCCAAATCCATCTGATAATGAAGAAGACTGAGATGTGGTTGAGAACTCCAGAAAGAAGCTTGTAAGTGGACTTTGAGTTAAGACTTGTCAAGCTGCTATTTTTGAGATCCAGAATGAACTCAACTATTTAAATGTTTCTATTTCTAAAGGTTTTATTTAACTTGAAAACATGTGTATGCCATTGTTAAATAGTCGAAAATATAATACAGCTATTTCTTTAAAAACAATTACAAATTAACATACAGTTTTATCTTACTGACATCTAGTGGTATCTTGCCATTAACTTAGTTTTAGTTTAAGTTGCAAAAGTTTTGAGAAATGTTGCAGAGGTCAACAGACCTTTATTTAAAGGCACACACATTCTGGAAAAACTTTGTAAATTTGTCTTGAAAAGTTTTAATACTGCAAGTACGTAAAGTTCTATTCACCTCCATTGTATTGAGAAATCACAGAGATGAATATTTCAGTAACTTAAAAAATGAACTTTCAAGGTTCATTTTTGACCTTGAAAAGTATGTGTGACAAAATAATCTCAACTAAAAGGGACATTTACACACTTTAGTCTGACCTCTCAGCTACATCTCAGTCTTTGAATGCAGCTTGCTCCTGTGTCATCATGTGACCCGAGTGCAGAATGTCCGTCTAACAAGTGGTATTTTGTCACACCAAAACCAACTGTGTTGCTGTTTTTTGGTGAACTGACCTTTAAAATGTGTACAAAATGTTTTGACTGTTTTGAAAGCTGTCTTGATGATGTGCAGTCCATTTCCATGATTCCGACATGAAATTATTTTGGTAAGCCACAGAAAAACATCTTCTTATCTTGACTTGAGGTTCTACCATCACCATTGTTGCAAATAATGCACATGTGGTTGCAGAAAAGTTTCCATACATGTTTTTCCAGTGAACATGCTTTGTTTAGCAAAAAGATACAGTATAAGTGTGTCAATTTCTGGGCCACTATAAAAGATTAATTAACCATGAGTGAAAATTTTAATTTTCTGACATGGAGTATGGCCTCTATGTTGTGAAATGGTTTTCTTTAAGGTATTGCATAAGAGGTTAACTTGACCTCTTTTTTTAATTTCATCATCCTTATCTAACTCCTACATCAGACCACTTTGCTATACCACATGAGACTCTCACCTTTGATGGGTGTGGGTAGGAGATGAAAGCAGATAACCATGGCCTCATTTGACAGGGCAACATTTAATATTAGGTCAATATAAAGCCAGACAGAGATGATACTCAGTATAGACTACTCTGCCAATTCTCAATTCATTTGCAGTGTTTACTGTTGGATCATTTCAAATCTGCAGATGAGGTCATCTATATCTTTACAGTCTGCTGCAGTCTTACACCGACTGCCTTCCATCTGGCAAGGCTTAGGACTCAAAGGCTGCTCTCTCTGTAACTGAAGTGCTCACAAATAAGACAAACAGCCTACATCACATCAAATGATTTATAACAGACAAGAACAGGGTCAAACTGTGCTATTTTGAAAAGCAGGGCAAAGGATACAATGAGGGATGAGAGAAGGAAGCGACAAAGCAAATAAGCATATGTTTCAGAATGCTGAACAGTTTCTTTAAGAATAGTGCACACTGACAGTTGAGAACCCTCACAAGAATTTAACCAGCTATCTTCAATAACAGCTCATTGGAAAAAGGAATAAAAGCATACTTTAAGTTCCAGTCACCTGCGTTGTAGTCCCTTCTTGTGATAATAATAAACATAAAGTTCATCATGTCAAAGGAATAGTTCATTGTTGAGCTCTGGAAGTGATGATACTCAAATTTTGTTCCCTTTGGACAGAACCAGAATCTGCATCCTCTTTTTTCTTCCAGAAGGAATCCAAAGAAAAGTAATACAACAGTGGATCCAGACAACAGTTCAGACTAGCAAGCCATACCAAAGACAGAAATTCTGGTTTTCTATTTAGAACACCAATAGACACAGGCACGAAACATATGGTGAACATTACCAAGTTCATGGCAAAAATCACCATGACATTCATCTTGTTGTTGATCCTTGCAGAGTCAGTGAGATGTCTGCGTAGAGTCCAAGACACCAAAGCAGTGGACACAATGTTGATGGTCAGCAGAATAAACATTAACACAGGCTGAAGGTAAACCATTCCTTTTAGAGAATGCTTGTCAAATTGAAAACAGGTAGGCGTAGATTCATTTTTGTTTCTTTGAGAAAAAATAATTCTCTCTGGGATGTTCACCACAGTCACAAAAATCCAAATGAGCACAGCAGATTTCCAGGCGTTGGAAGTGGTTCGCAGATAGCGTGTCCTCAGAGGATAAACTACAGCCAGCAGCCGATCTATGCTGATGAATGTGATGAAGATGGAGCTTGAGCGGATGTTGTTGACAAAGAGCATTGTAATCCAGGAGCATGCAGTGAAGCTCAGAGGCCAGGTACCTGTGGCATAAAAGTAGACCCTCATGGGCAGGGAGATGACCAGCAGCAGGTCTGAGATGGCCAAGTTGACCATGAAAACAGCACTGGGGGATTTGAGGCTGTGGCGGCGAAGCAGAATCCACAGTGCCACAGCATTGAGAGGCAAACCCAGCACCATAACAGATCCAAAGCCCACAGCATAACCCAGCTGTGGCCCGATTGTATTCACACTGTTGTTCATGTCTACCTGATGAGAAAAGCTCTGCACACATGTGCTTTACTGAACACTGACACCGAGCAAATTACTCATTAGTTCCTCCTTCTGCTCTTTATGAGCGGGAAACCTGTGTGACTCAAAACAGGAACTGTGGTTACGCTGATGTTCATATAAAATACATTTCTATTTTGTATGTTAAGAGCAAAATATAATACCTTGTTACTACCTACATAAAGATATATATTTTTAATCACACTGAAATTTATGGTTAACCAATAAATTATTCATCAAATTTCATGGTAACAGGGATTTCCATATCAACAGTAGCAACTGATCACACGGCAAAGCACAACTTTCAGTTCCTTGCTGAATATGATCCATGGTCTGAAAGTGAAAATCTGAAGAAACCCTAACCCCCCCCCCCCCCCCAATCTTATAGTGATCTATCTTCTCAGTACTTAGGATGTGGGTAATGGTTGAGACATTGCATTGTAACACTAAAGATAATCAAAATGCTTGAGCCATGTAAGAATATTGCATCTAAACTAACCTGTTAAAACCTGTCAATGCAATGACACTTATGGGTTTTCCTCAGAACAACTTCTTTACAAGATTAACACAATATAAAGACACACCATGTATACATTAGAACATTTTTGCAATTGCAGCACAAACACCACAGGCAGAGGTGGTAGTGACCTTTATTGCAGTTCAATAGCAGGTATGATGGGTAACAGGGAACATGCAGTATGGCTGATTGGCAGAGTGGAGCAGAGGTGGTGTGAATGGAAAATTACCAGAACAGCAGGTCAGGAGGAGAATAGACTGTGACAATACTATTCATTTGTTTTGCCGATAACATTTTGAAGGGAAGCATTAATTGCTGCTGGGATTATGTTTCTTTGTAATGTCTTTTCAGCACTTGAGGTGAAATAGGAGGTGGTCAGGGTGGATAGTGAACGTACAAAGCACACGTTTGTCACCACATACTGCGGCTCACATCCTGAGACTGTGTGTAGTTAGCATTAATAACTGCTTAAGGTTAAGGAAAGATTTTCATTTCAGTCAAATGTTAATAAAGTAGCGTCAACACTATCACACAGTAAGTATTGCTGTGTGTGTGTGTGTGTGTGTGTGTACAGGCATCAACAGGTACATAAGATGGTTTTGCCTGAATTGTATGGGGACACATTTTTCCTACAAGCTCCGTTATAAACAAATATACACACTACCACTCGTTCCATAAATATGCAAACGACACACTAACGGACACACACACACACTCCTACACTAAGTTGTTTATCATTTCATCTGCAGTTATTGCCGTCCACCCACACACGCACCTCTGAAGCATCTTCAGCTCAGCTGCATACCTTTTGAAAGCATTGAAGATACTGGTTTGAGTGTGTGTGTTTGTGTGTGTGTGTGTGTGTGTGTGACAGTCTTTCTCACTGTTTGAACACACTGATGTGGCACAGGAGGAGGAAAAGACTAAATCTGCTCCTGTAACTTAACAACTTCAAAAAAAGCCATTACAGGGCAGAGAGATCACATTACATCACCAGGCTGACGCTCTTAGCAGTTTATATATGGTGCACACACACACACACACACACATAGTGTTACTCTGTTCTCATGATATGCCACATGCAAAGCATAATCATGCACAGGTCATTTTTCAGAGCTCAGAGAGAGCAGAAATGATGGAGGTGGTAAAGATGCTTTTGTCATCAACACGCCTTTTCATCCTTCTGCTCTTCTTGAACTTTATTGACGCTGGTGAATTAATGCTGACTGTTACTGTTACTCGATTTATGTTTTGATTTTATCCATTGTCCTGAAATTGATTACTTCAGAGCTTTTTAATCATCAAAATTTGAAAGAAATATACATGACTCGCCAAGGTTGTTGAAAATCTGAAATCATACTTGCACAATCTTTCCCCATGTCTGCAGTGTTCAAATTTGAGCTGGAAGAGAAAAAAACAAAACAGATGCTGGTGGTGACAGTTACTCTCTTGGGAAACTAATATTCCATGCTGAGAGTTCCTGAAATAGATGATTGATTTCAAAGAACTAGTTTACAGTATTTTGTCAGATGACACAAACATTAACCCCTGTGTAAAATATAAACACTATGATAAATCCACATAGGAGTCCTCTTATAGAATCAGTTGGATCTTCTCAGCTTCTTAGCTCCAGTATTGCATGGAGGCCAGCAGGTTTGCTGTGATGGCTCGCATCATGCAGGACTGATCAGGCTATTTTTCAATGGCAGGCCGGACTCATATACTGTAGTCACACAGCTGACATGGCTGAAGAACACGGGGCTCTCTATCCCAGTGTGTGTGTGTGTGTGTGTGTGTGTGTCTGTGCGTGTGTGTCAAAAATAAGGACATTCAAGTGCATATGACATACACAGTTTATATCCACCAGGTGTCTCTCTTGAGCTGTATTTAATCCTCATACAGTGAGCAACAGACTTGTGGTCACCCTGGATGTTAAATTGAATTATGCAGCCAAGGAAGTGCTTTCTGTGTTTTCTGTGTGTGTGTGTGTGTGTGTGTGTGTGTGTGTGTGTGTGTGTGTGTGTGTGTGTGTGTGTGTGTGTGTGTGTCCATATATGGTAAATATGGTAAAAAATAAGAAACCAGGACATGTATCAATCGTATTAAATACTGTGAATCTGTCCTTCACACCGTTTCTCTCTCCTCATTCATTCAATTTCCATGTGTATATACATAGATATGTGAATGATGACGCTTTCTGTCTATGTTTCCCTTTCTATTTGTAGAACTGTGCATGAATAAATGAATGAGCATTTATTTTATTCAAATGTCATCCAACCAAAGGACAGAACAAAAAGAGCTAATACTTTGTATATGCATCAAACACACTTGATGGTAAGCATCCAAACAAAACAACAACAAAAACTGAGCTAAGTCAAACACATTGTAAGTTAACATGCACTGTAACCTGCATTCACCTGTGTCAAGAATTGAAATGTTGTGTTTCTTCCTTTTTGCTTCAGACTAGCAGACTTGGCAGTGTTCCACGAGTACATCAGTCAAAGCTTCAATCTGAGCAGCAAGAACACTTGGATCAGCTTTGGAGGCTCCTACTCTGGAGCTCTGTCCGCCTGGTTCAGAGGAAAGGTGCAGACCTGGACCCAGATATGACCTCAAATCTGTATAGGGCTGAAAGCTCCTCACTTATGTTGTCTGACAAATATGAAGATTTAATATTAGTTTTTAAGAGATTATGCTGTTTAAAGAATGACACATCTGTGATTACTTCTGTTTCCGATCGTTGGCTTGGGTCTGATGAATGAAGTGGTTGGTGGCTCAGGAAAGGGGTGAAGGCAGCCACCTTTCTGTGAATGATTTGAAAATACATGATGCGTGTTACACTTTTAAAATTCCCCCTCTTCTTCTTCCTGCAGTGTCTGGCTGTCGTGCGTAAAAAGCATTTGTTGCTTTAGAGGCAGCACTGATGGGCCCTGGACTTTGGCTGCTGTCAGTTTACAGAGAATCCTGATGATCAGGTGATGGCTTTGGTTTTTATGAGTTTTTTTTGGAGGAGAGGTTGTTGTTTTTTGGAGGAGAGGTTGTTGTTTTTTGGAGGATTTTAGATATTTTGAGTGTACAATAACTCTTATAATACACTTTCACTCTAGATTGAACTAATACAAAACTTGGCTGATATCTTCATGGGAACAGTGCAGTACAAGAAGGAAGGGGTGCTCATGTGTATTCAAGAGGTCTGTGATGTTATAACCACCAATACAAGCCCAGCGAGGAAGAGAAGGAAGTTTCAGCCACCTTGTTAAACTGGTGCAGGTATGTTTTCTCACTTGCTGACAACTATGAGAAGATCACTGTGCACTTTGGAAGCAGCGACCCTGTTGATATCATCCATGACTTCCACAGAGTGAGAGCACACACACACACACACACACACACACACACACACACACACACACACACACACACACACACACACACACACACACACACACACACACACAAACAAACAAACAATCAAACAAACACACCTTTGATATGTCCATGTTGTGTAGAGAACACACAATGAAGAACACAGTTAAACCTACTAAAATGAACTCATTAGAATGTTTAAACCAATCCTAGAAAAACAACAACAATTTAATATAAAGAGTCTAGAGTCATTCTAGCAGCTCTATGAGGCTACAAGCAACTATAGGCAACTATTTTGATAATCAGTAAATCATTTTGAGTCATTTTTAAGAAGAAAATGTTGAAAATTCAGATTATGGCTTGTTAAATGTGAATATATTCTATTTTTTTTTAAAAGTCTTCTATGACAGTACACTAAATATCTTTGGGTTGTGGGCTGTTGGTTGGGACAAAACAAAAAGGTTTTAGGACAACATGTAGGGCTTTGGGAAGAAGTTACTGACATTATTCACCATTTTATGACATTTTATAGACCAAACAACTAGGCCTAATAGATTAATCAAGAAAATAATTGACACATCAATCAATAATGGGAAATAACCATTAGTTGCAGCTCTTTTTCTGTCTGTACTAAACGTCATGGCAATCCATCCAGTAGTTGTTGAAGGCATTTCACTAATAAACAAACATTTCAACCTCACTGTGGCGCTAGGTGAAGAAAAAATCATTCAACAACTAAGCACCAGTCTAGTCTTTAATCATGGACAATATTCATGAGCATCCTCTATTTGAAATCTCTGGTAGGAAATGTCATGAACTGGTTGAGGCTTTCACATTTGACTTTACTGTCATGAAAAAACACAAAAAAGAAGCTCTGGAGTTGGTATTCGTGTTGGTTATGTTTCAGTGAGCTTGCTGTTTTTGCACCAGTACCTCTTTACCTCTTGCAGAAGGGAACATACTTGCCTCAGACCTACATCCTCCATGAAGAGATGGTGGTGACCGGCAACGTGCACAACATGCGTCAGCTGGGACCGTTCATCTACCGCTTGTGCAATGGGAAGGACACGTACCGCCTCAATTGTCGCGTCTCCGGCAGTGATAAGTCGTGGGTTAAAAAGGGGATAGAGGGCATTAATGCTGCAAACTGTTGCCATCAGAAGTTTAGCACGCACGGCACAAACTAACATCTCTCATCCTCTCTCTGTGTGTCGCCCCCCTTGTCTCTCCCTCGCAGGCATCAGCGCGAGGCGAAGGACTGCCACCACATCCGTCACTTTGAGAATACTTTCGTGGTGGAGACGGTTATCTGGGAGGAACTGTAAGTAGGACGATTATTTGTGTCATTCCACCCACAGGAAAAGGCACATCTCTAGTCACTTCCCCAGCTACTGTAGCACCCTATTGTGGATCTGGTCATGTCTGAGTTTCACTTTACTTGTAATTTTGATTCGATGTCCTTTTTGTAACTTTAAACATTGTTTTTAACTTCCTGTCTGTTTTTCTTCTTTCTTTTCTATTTCAAGAATGAACAAAAATCAAGAATGAACTCAATTTTTAAAATGTTTTTATTTCTAAAGCTGTTATTTAACTTGAAAACATGTTCATGTGGTAAAGAATTCCAAAGAGTAGGACCATAATGGCTGAAGGCACCATGAGCTGATTTAGTATTTATTCTAGGTATGGTGAGGAGACCTTATTTGATTATCTCAAGGGTCTGTCTGGCGTGTATTCAGAGAGCATGTCAACAACGTAAGATTGAGCTAGGCCGTTCATAGCTTTAAAAACAATAAGAGTATTTTAAAGGCTCTATTAACACAAATTACAAATAAACATACAATACTATCTTACTAATTTTACCAGCTATCTTCAATTACAGCTCATCAAGAAAAGGAATAAAAGCATACTTTTAGGTTCCAGTCACCTGCGTTGTAGTCCGTTGTTGTAATAATAAACATTAAGTTCATCATGTCAAAGGAATAGTTAATTGTTGAGCTCTGGGAGTGCTGGTACCCACATTTTGTTCCCTTTGGACAGGACTAGAATCCACATCCTCTTTTTTCTTCCAGAAGTGATCCAAAGAAAAGTAGTACAACAGTGGATCCAGACAGCAGTTCAAACTAGCAAGCCATATCAAAGACAGCAATTCTGGTATCCTAATTATAACACCAATCGTCACAGGCACGAAACATATGGTGAACATTACCAAGTTCATGGCAAAAATCAGCATGACATTCATCTTGTTGTTGATCCTTGCGGAGTCAGTGAGATGTCTGCGTAGAGTCCGAGACACCAAAGCAGTGGACACAATGTTGATGGTCAGCAGAATAAACACTAACACAAACTGAAGGTAAACCAGGTCTGTTGTAGGCTGCTGCTGGTGGTCATATTGAAAACAGGTAGAATTATCTTTGATTTTTGAAAATCTTATTCTCTCTGGAATGTTCAGCACAATCACAAAAATCCAAATGAACACAGCAGATTTCCAGGCGTTGGAAGTGGTTCGCAGATGGCGTGTCCTCAGAGGATAAACTACAGCCAGCAGCCGATCTATGCTGATGAATGTGATGAATATGGCGCTTGAGCGGATGTTGTTGAGGAAGAGCATTGAAAACCAGATGCATGCAGTGAAGCTCAGAGGCCAGGTACCTGTGGCATAAAAGTAGACCCTCATGGGCAGGGAGATGACCAGCAGCAGGTCTGAGATGGCCAGGTTCACCATGAAAACAACACTGGGGGATTTGAGGCTGTGGCGGCGAAGCAGAATCCACAGTGCCACAGCATTGAGAGGCAAACCCAGCACCATAACAGATCCAAATACCACAGCATAACCCGGCTGTGGCCCGGTTGTATTCACACTGTTGTTCATGTCTACCTGATGAGAAAAGCTCTGCACATGTGTGCTTTACTGAACACTGACGCAGAGCAAATTACACATTACTTCCTCCTTCTGCTCTTTATGTGCAGGAAACCTGTGTGACTCAAAACACGAACTGTGGTCACTCTGACGTTCATATAAAATAAGAAATGTATATTCTGTATGTTTAGTGCAAAATGTATTACCTTGTAAAGATATTTTTTTTAATCATATGAACTTGGTAGTTTGCAGGTAACTGACATTTATGGTCAACCAGTAAATTATCAAATGTTATGGTAACAGGTGTTTCCATACCAACTAAGCACACAAACCACAACTCTCACGTTCTTTGCTGAAAATGATCCATGGTCTGAAAGTGAAAATCTGAAGAAGAAAAACAAACCTGAACGTTATAGTCATTAATATCAATATACTAAGAAAGTCTACCTAGTAGAGTGAGTAAATTACATCCTCACAGACAGTGCCTATCGTCAGCACTTAGGATGTGGGTAATGGTTGAGACATCACACAGGAAATTCTATTTTAATACTAACGATAATCAAGATACTGCAGCTCAGTATAATGGGGGGTTCTTTTTCTTGTTGGAGGTAGACTGAATCTGAATTTAATATTTGCATCTTAGTTTTTCTCGATTGCTAAGACACATTTCTTGAGATCCATTTCCAAGAACTCTAAACACAATTGCATCACTGCACACTCATCTTCACAAACCTCAAATTTTCACGTCAAAACCATGTATTCTCATATCTAAACTAAAATTGCCTTCAGACATCACACAAAACTGAGCTGAATTTACTCTTGTGAAAATCTATTACTGCAATGAATAATGGCGCTTATAGGTTTTTCCCAGAACAACTTCTTTACAAGATTAACACAATATAAATTTGAGCACGTGGGAACAGCTTGCCCATGTTTATGTGCCAATGCAATGTGAACATATATAATATTACCAGCTTTATCTTTAAATACTGCCCATCTCTTGTATAACCCTAACCCTTTACAAACAAGCCTAAAACCCAGTCTTGTATTGAATGATTGACCTCATATGAATTTAACAACCTATGTATTTATTCATCCTCAGCTCTTGTCATTCATCTATCTATATGTCATTCTTACATCCTTGTGCAGTTTCCCCATCTGGTGTTCGGAGCTGTGGCATCTTCCGCTCCTGTCAAGGCGAAGTTGGACTTCTCGGCCTACAGCAATGTAAACAGGCATAATCTATTATCTCAATATCTGCATATTAATTATAAAATCTAAAATGTATCAGAATTTGCCTTATAAATCCAACATATGTGATATATAAGTAATCATATAATGTAAACACTTTCTCAAGGTCAATAAAACACATCTAAATTGCCATAAATATACTGATAACCTCAGTGGGAGCTGTGGCCCTGCATATTACATATAACATCTAGAATTGTTTATTAACAGTGTTTAACTGAGTGCTACATGTTTCCTTTAAATATCCATAATTCTCACTCACACATCTGTGATTACTTCTGTTTCAGATCGTTGGCTTGGGTCTGATGAATGAAGTGGTTGGTGGCTCAGGAAAGGTATGAAGGCAGCCACCTGTCTGTGAATGATTTGAAAGACATGATACGTGTTACATTTTTTTTAAAATTCCCCCTCTTCTTCCTGCAGTGTCTTGCTATTGTGCAGAAAGCCTTTGTTGCTTTAGAGGCAGCACTGATGGGCCCTGGACTTTGGCTGCTGTCAGTTTACAGAGAATCCTGATGATCAGGTGATGGCTTTGGTTTTTTGAGTTTTTTTTAGAGGAGAGGTTGTTGTTTTTTGGAGGATTTTAGATATTTTGAGTGTACAATAACTCTCTTATAATACACTTTCACTCTAGATTGAACTGATACAAAACTTGGCTGACATCTTCATGGGAACAGTGCATTACAATGAGGAAGGAGTGCTCATGTCTATGCAAGATGTCTGTGATGTTCTAACCAATATGAGGAAGAGATGAAAGTTTACAACCGCCTTGTTAAACTGGCGCAGGTATGGTGGACATACACAGTTTACATCCACCAGGTGTCCCTGTTGAGCTGTATGTACTCTTCAGTGAGCAACTTGTGGTTGGCCTGGATGTTAAATTGAACATCCAGGGCAACACACACACACACACACACACACACACACACACACACACACACACACACACACACACACACACACACACACACACACACACACACACACACAGAGAGAGAGAAACACACCTTTGACATGTCCAGCCTGTGTAGAGAACACACAATGAAGAACCCACTTAAATATCTACTAAAATGAACTCATTAGACTGTTTAAACCAATCCCAGAAAAACAACAAACATGTGAAAATGTAATGTAAAGAGTCTACAGTCATTCTAGCAGGTCTATGGGGCTGCTAAGCAACTATAGGCAACTATTTTGATAATCGGTTAATCATGTTGAGACATTTTTAAGAAGGAAATGTCCAATTTCTTCTGATTCTGGCTTCTTGAATGTGAATTATCTAGGTGTTTTTTTAAAAGTCGACTACAAACTAAATATATTTGGGTTGTGGACTGTTGGTTGGGCCAAAAGAAGCTTTGGGAAGAAGTTACTGACATTTTTCACCATTTTATGACATTTTATAGACTAAACAACTAGGCCTAATAGATTAATCAAGAAAATAATCGACACATCAATCAATAATGGGAAATAACCATTAATTGCAGCTCTTTCTCTGTCTGCACTAAACTTCATGGCAATCCATCCAGTAGTTGTTGAAGGCATTTCACTAAAAAACAAAAATTTCAACCTCACTGTGGCGCTAGGTGAAAAAAACAACTAAGCACCAGTCTAGTCTTTAATCATGGACAATCATCATGAGCATCCTCTATTTTTGAAATCTGTTGTAGGAAATGTCATGAACTGGTTGAGGCTTTCACATTTGACTTCACTGTCATGAGAAAGCACAAAAAACAATAAGAAGCTCTGGAGTTGGTATTCGTGTTGGCTATGTTTCAGTGAGCTTGCTGTTTTTGCACCAGTACCTCTTTACCTCTTGCAGAAGGGAACATACTTGCCTCAGACCTACATCCTCCATGAAGAGATGGTGGTGACCGGCAACATGCACAACATGCGTCAGCTGGGACCGTTCATCTACTGCCTGTGCAATGGGAAGGACACGTACCGCCTCAACCGTCACGTCTCCCGCAGACGTAAGTCAGGGGTTAAAAAGCTCATTAGTCGCCTGATAGATGGCTTGTGGAGTCGAGGATAGAGGGCATTAATGCTGCAAACTGTTGCCATCAGAAGTTTAGCACGCACGGCACAAACTAACATCTCTACTTTCGTGGTGGAGACCGTTATCTGCGATGAAGCATAAGAAGGACGCCCCCACAATCTCTCTCTCTCTCTCTCTCTCTCTCTCTCTCTCTCTCTCTCTCTCTCTCTCTCTCTCTCTCTCTCTCTCTCTCTCTCTCTCTCACACACACACACACATACACGTTTCCCCAGTTACTGTAGTACCCTCCCGTGGATCATGTCTGAGTTGCACTTCACTTGTGATTTTGATTTGATGTCCTTTTTGTAAAACCTTTCTTTTATTTAACTTCCTGTCTGTTTTTCTTCTTTCTTTTCTATTTCCCACGGGTAATACCACACACAGGCCCATAGTATCGTCACACCACAGTGATGCAAAAAACGTTAAGCAAACAGCAAATAAATTCATCCACAATATTTATATATAGCCTATACTATATTTTACATTAAGTGGTCACCCAATCACAACAGACAATACTACTAAAAGCCTTTTCCTGTGCCAAGTCAGAGATCAGGTGCTAAAAGTCCAGCTCCTTCATAGGCTCAGACTCGAGCCATCACAGAGAGCGCTGAAAGCTTCCTTACTGCAAATAAGAATTTATTCACGGAACTTTAAAAAAGAAAATTGCAGACTCTTTCTCTTCCTTTTTTTCTTGCTTTCTTTTGGTTTCCCCACTGGGCTATTGGTTACAGCCAGCGCTGTCCATTTTCCGCTAAGTGATCATTTCCCCCGCACACCAGTTGATAAAATAACCACAGTGACATACTGTGTCACGTTAACATCGTTAATAGCCCAGCCGTCTGAGAAATGAAATGATGAGACTTGCTTTTCTTTGCATGAAAACAACAATAATGATCAACATCAGGAGAGTGTGCCTATTTCTGAGGAACCGGACCAAAAAAAGGAAATAAAGAATTTTTAAGTGGTCAAAGATGATCTGGTGTTGGATGTGAATTGCCTCCTAAATTGTTGTACTCCTGGTCAATGGCTTTGACCTCAATCTACATGTCAACTGGGCCAAATCCATCTGATAATGAAGGCAACTGTGAGATGTGGTTGAGAACTCCAGAAAGAAGCTTGTAAGTGGAATTTGAGTTAAGACTTTTGTCAAGCTGCTATTTTTGAGATCAAGAATGAACTCAACTATTTAAATGTTTCTATTTCTAAAGGTTTTATTTAACTTGAAAACATGTGTATGCCATTGTTAAATAGTCAACAATATAATACAGCTATTTCTTTAAAAAACAATTACAAATTAACATACAGTATTATCTTACTGACATCTAGTGGTATCTTGCCATTAACTTGTTGCAGAGGTGAACAGACCTTTATTTAAAATCCACAAAAAACAGGCACACATTCTGGAAACACTTGAATTTTTATTCAAAAGTTTTATTACTGCAAGTACATAAAACAACAGAAGTTCTATTCACCTTCATTGTATTGAGAAATCACAAGGATGAATATTTCAGTAACTTTGATAACTAAATGAACTTTCAAGGTTCATTCTTGACCTTGAAAAGCACGTGTGACAAAATAATCTCAACTCAAAGGTACACTTACACACTGTATTCTGACCTCTCAGCTACCCGAGTGCAGAATGTCAGTCTAACAAGTGGTTGTAGTAGTGAGTGGTCCTTTGAGTTTTTAAAATTATTTTGTCACACCAAAACCAACTGTGTTTCTGTTTTTCGGTGAACTGACCTTTAACATGTGTACAAAATGTTTTGACTGTTTTGAAAGCTGTCATGATGATGTGCAGTACTTTTCCATAATTCCGACATGAAATGATTTTGGTAAGCCACAGAAAAAGATCTTCTTATCTTGACTTGAGGTTCTACCATCACCATTGTTGCAAATAATGCAAATGTGGTTGCAGAAAAGTTTCAATACATGCTCTTCCAGTGAGCATGCTTTGTTTAGCAAAAAGATATAGTATGAGTGTGTCAATTTCTGGGCCACTATAATAAATTAACCATGAGTGAAAAATGTAATTTTCTGACGTGGATTATGGCCTCTATGCTGTGAAATTATTTTCTGTAAGGTATTGCATAAGTAGTTAACTCTTTTTCTAATGTCATCATCCTTATCTGGCTCTTGCATCATACCCCTTTGTTATACCACATCTATCAGGATGTTCACATTATATTAGAGTTCCCACATCTGATTGGTGTGGGTAGGAGATGAAAGCAGATAACCATGGCCTCATTTGACAGGGCAACATTTAATATTAGGTCAATATAAAGCCAGACAGAGATGATATGATACAATTCTCAATTCATTTGCAGTGTTTACTTTTGGATCATTTCAAATCTGCAGATGAGGTAATCTAGATCTTTACAGTGTGCTGCAGGCTTACACCGACTGCCTTCCATCTGGCAAGGCTTAGGACTCAAAGGCTGCTCTCTCTGCGACTGAAGTGCTCACAAATAAGACAAAAGCTTAAGTCATATCAAATGATTTATAACAGACAAGAACAGAGTCAAACTATGCGATTATGTAAAGCAAGCCAAGGATACAATGAGGGATGAGAGAAGGAAGGTGTTGAGAACCATCACAAGAATTTGACTAGCTATCTTAATTTACAGCCCTTCCAAAAAAAAGGAAGTTCCAGTCACTAGCTTTGTAGTCCCTTCTTGTGATAATAATAAACATAAAGTTCATCATGTCAAAGGAATAGTTAATTGTTGATCTTTGGGAGTGATGAAACCCAAATTGTGTTCCCTTTGGACAGAATCCTCATTTTTCTTCCAGAAGGAATCCAAAGAAAAGTAGTACAACAGTGGATCCAGACAACAGTTCACACTAGCAAGCCATATCAAAGACGGAAATTCTGGTGTCCAAATTATAACACCAATCGACACAGGCACGAAACATATGGTGAACATTACCAAGTTCATGGCAAAAATCAGCATGACATTCATCTTGTTGTTGATCCTTGCGGAGTCAGTGAGATGTCTGCGTAGAGTCCAAGACACCAAAGCAGTGGACACAATGTTGATGGTCAGCAGAATAAACACTAACACAGGCTGAATGTATTCCAGTCCTGTTACAGGCTGCTGCTGGCGGTGAAATTCAAAACAGGTATTATTATTATTTTTGTTTCTTGAAGAAAAAATAATTCTCTCTGGGATGTTCGCCACAATCACAAAAATCCAAATGAGCACAGCAGATTTCCAGGCGTTGGAAGTGGTTCGCAGATGGCGTGTCCTCAGAGGATAAACTACAGCCAGCAGCCGATCTATGCTGATGAATGTGATGAAGATGGAGCTTGAGCGGATGTTGTTGACAAAGAGCATTGTAATCCAGGAGCATGCAGTGAAGCTCAGAGGCCAGGTACCTGTGGCATAAAAGTAGACCCTCATGGGCAGGGAGATGACCAGCAGCAGGTCTGAGATGGCCAGGTTGACCATGAAAACAACACTGGGGGATTTGAGGCTGTGGCGGCGAAGCAGAATCCACAGTGCCACAGCATTGAGAGGCAAACCCAGCACCATAACAGATCCAAAGCCCACAGCATAACCCGGCTGTGGCCCGGTTGTATTCACACTGTTGTTCATGTCTACCTGATGAGAAAAGCTCTGCACATGTGTGCTTTACTGAACACTGACGCAGAGCAAATTACACATTAGTTCCTCCTTCTGCTCTTTATGTGCAGGAAACCTGTGTGACTCAAAACACGAACTGTGGTCACTCTGACGTTCATATAAAATAAGAAATGTATATTTGGTATGTTTAGTGCAAAATGTAATACCTTGTAAAGATATTTTTTTAATCATATGAACTTGGTAGTTTGCAGGTAACTGACATTTATGGTCAACCAGTAAATTATCAAATGTTATGGTAACAGGTGTTTCCATACCAACTGAGCACACAAACCACAACTCTCACGTTCTTTGCTGAAAATGATCCAAGGTCTGAAAGTGAAAATCTGAAGAAGAAAAACAAACCTGAACATTATAGTCATTAATATCAATATAGTAAGAAAATCTACCTAGTAGAGTGAGTAAATTACATCCTCACAGACAGTGCCTATCGTCAGCACTTAGGATGTGGGTAATGGTTGAGACATCACACAGGAAATTCTATTTTAATACTAACGATAATCAAGATACTGGAGCTCAGTATAATGGGGGGTTCTTTTTCTTGTTGGAGGTAGACTGAATCTGAATTTAATATTTGCATCTATACTTAGTTTTTCTCGATTGCTAAGACACATTTCTTGAGATCCATTTCCAAGAACTCTAAACACAATTGCATCACTGCACACTCATCTTCACGAACCTCAAATTTTCACGTCAAAACCATGTATTATCATATCTAAACTAAACTTGCCTTCAGACATCACACAAAACTGAGCTGAATTTACTCTTGTGAAAACCTGTTACTGTTAAGAATAATGGCGCTTATGGGTTTTTCCCAGAACAACTTCTTTACAAGATTAACACAATATAAATTTGAGCATGTGGGAACAGCTTGCCCGTGTTTATGTGCTAATGCAATGTGAACATATAGAATATTACCAGCTTTATCTTTAAATACTGCCCACCTCTTGTATAACCCTAACCCTTTACAAACGAGCCTAAAACCCAGTCTTGTATTGAATGATTGACCTCATATGAATTTAACAACCTATGTATTTATTCATCCTCAGTTCTTGTCATCCATCTATCTATATGTCATTCTTACATCCTTGTGCAGTTTCCCCATCTGGTGTACGGAGCTGTGGCCTCCTCCGCTCCTGTCAAGGCGAAGTTGGACTTCTCGGCCTACAGCAATGTAAACAGGCATAATATATGTGATATGCAAGTTCTCACTCACACATCTGTGATTACTTCTGTTTCAGATTGTTGGCTTGGGTCTGATGAATGAAGTGGTTGGTGGCTCAGGAAATGTATGAAGGCAGCCACCTGTCTGTGAATGATTTGAAAGACATGATACGTGTTACAATTTTTTTTTAATTCCCCCTGTTCTTCTTCCTGCAGTGTCTTGCTATTGTGCAGAAAGCCTTTGTTGCTTTAGAGGCAGCACTGATGGGCCCTGGACTTTGGCTGCTGTCAGTTTACAGAGAATCCTGATGATCAGGTGATGGCTTTGGTTTTTTTGAGTTTTTTTTAGAGGAGAGGTTGTTGTTTTTTGGAGGATTTTAGATATTTTGAGTGTACAATAACTCTCTTATAATACACTTTCACTCTAGATTGAACTGATACAAAACTTGGCTGACATCTTCATGGGAACAGTGCATTACAATGAGGAAGGAGTGCTCATGTCTATGCAAGATGTCTGTGATTTTCTAACCAATATGAGGAAGAGATGAAAGCTTACAACCGCCTTGTTAAACTGGCGCAGGTATGGTGGACATACACAGTTTACATCCACCAGGTGTCCCTGTTGAGCTGTATGTACTCTTCAGTGAGCAACTTGTGGTTGGCCTGGATGTTAAATTGAACATCCAGGGCAACACACACACACACACACACACACACACACACACACACACACACACACACACACACACACACACACACACACACACACACACACACACACACACACACACACACACACACACACACACACACACACACATACACACACACACAGAGAGAGAGAAACACACCTTTGACATGTCCAGCCTGTGTAGAGAACACACAATGAAGAACCCACTTAAATATCTACTAAAATGAACTCATTAGACTGTTTAAACCAATCCCAGAAAAACAACAAACATGTGAAAATGTAATGTAAAGAGTCTACAGTCATTCTAGCAGGTCTATGGGGCTGCTAAGCAACTATAGGCAACTATTTTGATAATCGGTTAATCATGTTGAGACATTTTTAAGAAGAAAATGTCCAATATCTTCTGATTCTTGCTTCAATGTGAATAATCTGGGTTTTTTAAAGTCGACTACAAACTAAATATATTTGGGTTGTGGACTGTTGGTTGGGACAAAAGAAGCTTTGGGAAGAAGTTACTGACATTTTTCACCATTTTATGACATTTTATAGACTAAACAACTAGGCCTAATAGATTAATCAAGAAAATAATCGACACATCAGTCAATAATGGGAAATAACCATTAGTTGCAGCTCTTTCTCTGTCTGCACTAAACTTCATGGCAATCCATCCAGTAGTTGTTGAATGCATTTCACTAAAAAACAAAAATTTCAACCTCACTGTGGCGCTAGGTGAAAAAAACAACTAAGCACCAGTCTAGTCTTTAATCATGGACAATCATCATGAGCATCCTCTATTTTTGAAATCTGTTGTAGGAAATGTCATGAACTGGTTGAGGCTTTCACATTTGACTTTACTGTCATGAAAAAGCACAAAAAACAAAAAAGAAGCTCTGGAGTTGGTATTCGTGTTGGTTATGTTCCAGTGAGCTTGCTGTTTTTGCACCAGTACCTCTTTACCTCTTGCAGAAGGGAACATACTTGCCTCAGACCTACATCCTCCATGAAGAGATGGTGGTGACCGGCAAAGTGCACAACATGCGTCAGCTGGGACCGTTCATCTACCGCCTGTGCAATGGGAAGGACACGTACCGCCTCAACCGTCACGTCTCCCGCAGACGTAAGTCAGGGGTTAAAAAGCTCATTAGTCGCCTGATAGATGGCTTGTGGAGTCGAGGATAGAGGGCATTAATGCTGCAAACTGTTGCCATCAGAAGATTAGCACGCATGGCACAAACTAACATCTCTACTTTCGTGGTGGAGACCGTTATCTGCGATGAAGCATAAGAAGGACGCCCCCACACTCTCTCTCTCTCTCTCTCTCTCTCTTTCTCTCTCTCTCTCTCTCTCTTTCTCTCTCTTTCTCTCTCTCTCTCACACACACACACACACACACACACACAAACATACACGTTTCCCCAGTAACTGTAGTACCCTCCCATGGATCATGTCTGAGTTGCACTTCACTTGTGATTTTGATTTGATGTCCTTTTTGTAAAACTTTTCTTTTATTTAACTTCCTGTCTGTTTTTCTTCTTTCTTTTCTATTTCCCACGGGTAATACCACACACAGGCCCATAGTATCGTCACACCACAGTGATGCAAAAAACGTTAAGCAAACAGCAAATAAATTCATCCACAATATTTATATATAGCCTATACTATATTTTACATTAAGTGGTCACCCAATCACAACAGACAATACTACTAAAAGCCTTTTCCTGTGCCAAGTCAGAGATCAGGTGCTAAAAGTCCAGCTCCTTCATAGGCTCAGACTCGAGCCATCACAGAGAGCGCTGAAAGCTTCCTTACTGCAAATAAGAATTTATTCACGGAACTTTAAAAAAGAAAATTGCAGCCTCTTTCTCTTCCTTTTTTTTCCTGCTTTCTTTTGGTTTCCCCACTGGGCTATTGGTTACAGCCGGCGCTGTCCATTTTCCGCTAAGTGATCATTTCCCCCGCACACCAGTTGATAAAATAACCACAGTGACATGCTGTGTCACGTTAACATCGTTAATAGCCCAGCCGTCTGAGAAATGAAATGATGAGACTTGCTTTTCTTTGCATGAAAACAACAATAATGATCAACATCAGGAGAGTGTGCCTATTTCTGAGGAGCCGGACCAAAAAAAGATGATCTGGTGTTGGATGTGAATTGCCTCCTAAATTGTTGTACTCCTGGTCAATGGCTTTGACCTCAATCTACATGTCAACTGGGCCAAATCCATCTGATAATGAAGACAACTGTGAGATGTGGTTGAGAACTCCAGAAAGAAGCTTGTAAGTGGACTTTGAGTTAAGACTTTTGTCAAGCTGCTATTTTTGAGATCAAGAATGAACTCAACTATTTAAATGTTTCTATTTCTAAAGGTTTTATTTAACTTGAAAACATGTGTATGCCATTGTTAAATAGTCAACAATATAATACAGCTATTTCTTTAAAAACAATTACAAATTAACATACAGTATTATCTTACTGACATCTCGTGGTATCTTGCCATTAACTTGTTGCAGAGGTGAACAGACCTTTATTTAAAATCCAAAAAAAACAGGCACACACATTCTGGAAACACTTGAATTTTTATTGAAAAGTTTTATTACTGCAAGCACATAAAACAAAAGAAGTTCTATTCACCTTCATTGTATTGAGAAATCACAGAGATGGATATTTCAGTAACTTTGATAACTAAATTAACTTTCAAGGTTCATTCTTGACCTTGAAAAGCACGTGTGACAAAATAATCTCAACTCAAAGGTACACTTACACACTGTATTCTGACCTCTCAGCTACCCGAGTGCAGAATGTCAGTCTAACAAGTGGTTGTAGTAGTGAGTGGAGCGTTGAGTTTTTAAAATTATTTTGTCACACCAAAACCAACTGTGTTGCTGTTTTTTGGTGAACTGACCTTTAAAATGTGTACAAAATGTTTTGACTGTTTTGAAAGCTGTCTTGATGATGTGCAGTACATTTCCATGATTCCAACATGAAACGATTTTGGTAAGCCACAGAAAAAGATTTTCTTATCTTGACTTGAGGTTCTACCATCACCATTGTTGCAAATAATGCACATGTGGTTGCAGAAAAGTTTCCATACATGCTCTTCCAGTGAACATGCTTTGTTTAGCAAAAAGATACAGTATGAGTGTGTCAATTTCTGGGCCACTATAACAGATTAATTAACCATGAGTGAAAAATGTAATTTTCTGACGTGGATTATGGCCTCTATGCTGTGAAATTATTCTCTGTAAGGTATTGCCTAAGTAGTTCTAATTTCATCATCCTTATCTGGCTCTTGCATCATACCCCTTTGCTATACCACAGCTATCAGGACGTTCACATTATATTTGGGTTCCCACATCTGATGGGTGTGGGTTGGAGATGAAAGCAGATAACCATGGCCTCATTTGACAGGGCAACATTTAATATTAGGTCAATATAAAGCCAGACAGAGATGATACTCAGTATAGACTACTCTGCCAATTGTCAATTCATTTGCAGTGTTTACTTTTGGATCATTTCAAATCTGCAGATGAGGTAATCTAGATCTTTACAGTGTGCTGCAGGCTTACACCGACTGCCTTCCATCCAGCAAGGCTTAGGACTCAAAGGCTGCTCTCTCATATCAAATGATTAATAACAGACAAGAACAGAGTCAAACTATGCAATTATGTAAAGCAAGCCAAGGATACAATGAATGATGAGAGAAGGAAGGTGTTGAGAACCATCACAAGAATTTGACCAGCTATCTTCATTTACAGCCCTTCCAAAAAAAAGGAATAAAAGCATACTTTTAAGTTCCAGTCACTAGCTTTGTAGTCCCTTGTTGTGATGATGATAATAGATATAAAGTTCATCATGTCAAAGGAATAGTTCATTGTTGATCTTTGGGAGTGATGGTACCCAAATGTTGTTACTTTTGGACAGGACTAGAATCCACATCCTCTTTTTTCTTCCAGAAGGAATCCAAACAAAAGTAGTACAACAGTGGATCCAGACAACAGTTCAGACTAGCAAGCCATATCAAAGACGGAAATTCTGGTGTCCAAATTATAATACCAATCGACACAGGCACGAAACATATGGTGAACATTACCAAGTTCATGGCAAAAATCAGCATGACATTCATCTTGTTGTTGATCCTTGTGGAGTCAGTGAGATGTCTGCGTAGAGTCCAAGACACCAAAGCAGTGGACACAATGTTGATGGTCAGCAGAATAAACACTAACACAGGCTGAATGTATTCCAGTCCTGTTACAGGCTGCTGCTCAAATTGAAAACAGGTAGGCGTAGATTCATTTTTGTTTCTTTGAGAAAAAATAATTCTCTCTGGGATGTTCACCACAGTCACAAAAATCCAAATGAGCACAGCAGATTTCCAGGCGTTGGAAGTGGTTCGCAAATGGCGTGTCCTCAGAGGATAAACTACAGCCAGCAGCCGATCTATGCTGATGAATGTGATGAAGATGGAGCTTGAGCGGATGTTGTTGACAAAGAGCATTGTAATCCAGGAGCATGCAGTGAAGCTCAGAGGCCAGGTACCTGTAGCATAAAAGTAGACCCTCATGGGCAGGGAGATGACCAGCAGCAGGTCTGAGATGGCCAGGTTGACCATGAAAACAGCACTGGGGGATTTGAGGCTGTGGCGTCGAAGCAGAATCCACAGTGCCACAGCATTGAGAGGCAAACCCAGCACCATAACAGATCCAAAGACCACAGCGTAACCCAGCTCTGGCCCGGTTGTATTCACACTGTTGTTCATGTCTACCTGATGAGAAAAGCGCTGCACACGTGTGCTTTACTGAACACTGACGCAGAGCAAATGACACATTAGTTCCTCCTTCTGCTCTTTATGTGCAGGAAACCTGTGTGACTCAAAACAGGAACTGTGCTCACGCTGATGTTCATATAAAATACATTTCTATTTTGTATGTTAAGAGCAAAATATAATACCTTGTTACTACCTACATAAAAATATATATTTTTAATCAAACTGACATTCATGGTTAACCAGTAAATTATTCATCAAATTTCATGGTAACAGGGATTTCCATATCAACAGTAGCAACTGATCACACAGCAAAGCACAACTTTCAGTTCCTTGCTGAATATGATCCATGGTCTGAAAGTGAAACTCTGAAGAAAAATAAACCCTGAATCTTATAGTGATTGTCAGTATATTGAGAAAATTATTTGGGTAATGGTTGAGACATCACACAGGACATTGCATTGTAACACTAAAGATAATCAAGATGCTTGAGCCATGTAAGAATATTGCATCTAAACTAAACTGTTAAAACCTGTCAATGCAATGACACTTATGGGTTTTCCTCAGAACAACTTCTTTACAAGATTAACACAATATAAAGACACATCATGTATACATTAGAACATTTGTGCAATTGTAGCACAAACAGCACAGGCAGAGTTGGTAGTGACCTTTATTGCAGTTCAATAGCAGGTTTGATGGGTAACAGGGAACATGCAGTATGGCTGATTGGCAGAGTGGAGCAGAGGTGGGGTGAATGGAAAATGACCAGAACAGCAGGTCGGGAGGAGAATAGACTGACAATACTATTCATTTGTTTTGCCAATAACATTTTGTAGGGAAGCATTAATTGCTGCTGGGATTATGTTTCTTTGCAATGTCTTTTCAGCACTTGAGGTGAAATAGGAGGTGGTCAGGGTGGATAGTGAACGTACAAAGCACACGTTTGTCACCACGTACTGCGGCTCACATCCTGAGACTGTGTGTAGTTAGCATTAATAACCTTGGTTAAGGTTATGAAAGATTTTCATTTCAGTCAAATGTTAATAAAGTAAACATTGAAGCTCCCAATGCAGGTAATTCACTAGACTATAAGTGGATTTTGTATCACACAAATGGATATTGTAGGGGGAAAATGATTACATTGATTATGTTTTCAGTGACAATTTGCAACTTGGCAAATATCATCAAGAAATAAAGTGTTGTTTTAAAATGTCGTAGCAGTAAACCTAATTTCTAGGAGACAGGATTGTTTTTCAAAATGTCAAACTATTCCTTTAGATAAGATCAAGATAACAGTGTTTGTTTCTGTGAGGGAAATTGAGGCACAGTTTAGAGATGATGTACATCATGAGTGAGGTTTTTGTGTTTTTTTTTTATTGTCAACACTATCACACAGTGTGTGTGTGTGTGTGTGTGTGTGTGTTTGTGTGTGTGTGTGTGTGTGTGTGTGTGTGTGTGTGTGTGTGTGTGTGTGTGTGTGTGTGTGTGTGTGTGTGTGACAGTCCTTCTCATTGTTTGAACACACTGATGCGGCACAGGAGGAGGAAAAGACTAAATCTGCTACTGTAACTTAACTACTTCAAAAAAAGCCATTACAGGGCAGAGAGATCACATTACATCACAAAGCTGACGCTCTTTTTCTGCTGAGCAGTTTATATATGGCGCACACACACATACACACACACATACGCATAGTGTTACTCTGTGCTCATGATATGCCACATGCAAAGCATAATCATGCACAGGTCATTTTTCAGAGATCACCTGATTATGCAGCATCTTCCAAGCAGTATATATAGAGAGGAGGAGTGGTGGAGGTCCTCCTGCAGCCTGGATGTACATTAAGTTTACCTTGAAGTCTCCTTATTTGGTGGTAAAGATGCTTTTGTCATCAACACGCTTTTTCATCCTTCTGCTCTTCTTGAACTTTATTGACGCTGGTGAGTTAATGCTGACTGTTACTTCTCGATTTATGTTTGATTCATCCATTGTCCTGAAATCGATTACTTCAGAGCTTTATAATCATCAAAATTTGAAAGAAATATACAGGACTCGCCAAGGTTGTTGAAAAGCTGAAATCATACTGGAAGCTGGAAGAGAAAAAACAAAACAGATGCTGGTGGTGACAGTTACTCTCTTGGGAAACTAATATTCCATGCTGAGAGTTCCTGAAATAGATGATTGATTTCAAAGGATTAGTTTACAGTATTTTGTCAGATGACACAAACATTAACACCTGTGTAAAATATAAACATTATGATAAATCCACATAGGAGTCCTCTTATAGAATTAGTTTGATCTTCTCAGCTCCAGTATTGCATAGAGGCCAGCAGGTTTGCTGTGATGGCTTGCATCATGCAGGACTGATCAGGCTATTTTTCAATGGCAGGCCGGATTCTGAGGAAGATCAAGGAGCGTGTGCGTAACCTCCAGCTGCAGAAAGTCAAGCAGCATCTCCTGATGAAGACAGCCAGTGGTCACCAGCCTCTCCAGCGTGTGAGGGAGGGCAAGATTCACCAGCAGCTCAACCACTTCAGCCAACAGGACATTAGCACCTTTCCTCAGGTACATAAAAACTTTAAACATTTATGTTTCAAAGAATCCCCTCATCGAGTGTTAGTGCACAAAGCAGATTATGACATGATGAAGACCTGATGTTTGTGGGATAAAAAGGTAACTTACATTTGAACTCCTCTCTGTGATCTTATAACCTACACAAAGGCAACATTTTATGTAAAGCATCAAATAAAATGCTATTTCTATTTTTCTTTCATTATCTTTCTAATGCAGTAAAATTGATAAAACAGTTTATCAGCTCCAAAAATGGAGCTGCAGTAAAAATAATCCACTAAACTGTGCTGCAGTGAATGTGCTTCATCCAGAGAAATCTAAACCAGCTGAACCTTTTCACCTCCCCAGCTCCAGCAGACACTGACAAGGTGATGTTTCCTGACAGCATGTATTGTTATGTATTAGCTCATTTAGCTCTCACTCCATTAGATGCTGCCAATGTGCAAATTTGTCCATTGCAGTGTTAAATAAAGGATTACTCGCACTGAGGCTGTGAATGCGCACTGCTGCTGGTTTGTGTGAATGTGAATAAAACCTTTCATTCTTTCTCTTTTTTTCTATTTTTCTTTCCCCTATTCTATCTGTCTTTCGTTTTCCCAGAGGTTCTTTGTGAATGAGGAGTACTGGCAGCGTCCTGATGGTCCAGTGTTTCTCTTCATTGGAGGAGAAGGGCCCATCTTTGAGTTTGATGTTCTGGCAGGTGCATGAGGATGCATCACGTACCACACATTTTCAAACAGCAGACTTGTCAAACAGATGAGATACAAAAAAACCCACTCTGACTCACACTCAGATTTTAGATATGAAAGTGGAAACAATGTATGTGAGGCATCATATCTTGTGTCAGTAAGATGACTCATTCGCAAGCATATTTTTTCATCTTTCCTGCTTCTTTCCTGCCCTACACTTTGATCTCTCATAACACATTCCCTTACACCATATACATCATTCATTTCTTTGTATGTTCCCATCACTTTTCCATAATTTTGAATAACAATATTACCATTTTCATAACATTTCTTCAAACTCAGATCTCTAGGAAATATAGAACATTTCTGGCCTGGTTGTGAGGGAAAATCATATTGTTGTCCATCATCACCCCATCACACATTTTTACCTTCTTTAAAACTTGCACTCTCTTTTTATCTCCTTATATACTGTAGTCACACTTCAAAATTGAACCTTGCTGCACACTGAATCTTATCTGCTTTACCCATGCTATGTTTTCCCAGGTCACCATGTTGACATGGCTGAAGAACATGGGGCTCTGCTGTTGGCTCTGGAGCACCGTTTCTATGGTGACAGCATCAACCCTGATGGCCTCAAAACGGAGAACCTGGCAGACCTGAGCAGCCAGCAGGCGTTAGTGTTGGCTCTCTATACCATTGTGTGTGTGTGTGTGTGTGTGTGTGTGTGCGTGTGTGCGTGCGTGTGTGTGTGCGTGTGTGCGTGCGTGTGTGTGTGCGTGCGTGCGTGCATGCGTGCGTGCGTGTGTGTGTGTCCATATATGGTAAAAATGTGTCTTTCACACACTTTTCACTCCCTCACTTTCTCTTCCTCATTACATTTCCTCCCCTTCTCTCTGTTTATTTATATTGCATGTGAAATCTTGTTATGAGTCAACAACTTTTTTTTTTTTTTTTTAAAGATCAAGCACTTGTATCAGAGGTTTCCCAACATCCTGTAAATTACAGACAATACCCTACCAATCAGATTCAAGTATACTTAACAGCCTTGCCTCAGTACATTTCATAGAAATGGAGCTATAAGCTACTCTAAAAAAGTTCATATAAAACTGGAACACATGTCTCTCTTTCCATACTCATTCAATTACTTTGTGTATATATATAAATGTGTGAAAGCTATTGTGGTTTCTTTCTATGTCTCCCTTTCTGTTTGTATAACTGTGTATGGATGAATTCATATTTTTTGTCATACACCCAAAAATGCTCATCCTATATAGTCTCACAAAGTACCTACATGCGCAAAAGAAAATAAGCCAATACCTTGTATATGTGTCAAGCACACTTGATAAGCATCCAACAAAAACTGAGCTAAGTTAGACAGATTGTAAGTTAACATGTACTGTAACCTGCATTCACCTGTGTCAAGAATTGAATTTTTGTGTTTCTTCCTTTTTGCTTCAGACTAGCAGACTTGGCAGTGTTCCACAAGTACATCAGTCAAAGCTTCAATCTGAGCAGCAAGAACACTTGGATCAGCTTTGGAGGGTCCTACTCTGGAGCTCTGTCCGCCTGGTTCAGAGGAAAGGTGCAGACCTGGACCCAGAAATGACGTAAAATCTGTATAGGGCTGAAGGCTCCTCCTCACTTATGTTGTCTGACAAATATGAAGATTTTAAGAGATTATGCTGTTTAAAGAATGAAGGAATCTTTGAATGTGAAAACAGCACTGATTCATGCCCGAGACTATCTTTATCTGGTACTTTATAATTTTACAAAAACATATCAAACCCAAATCTTTGTTTTGAAATCCACTGATAACTTAGTGTTGCTGGACAATTGTGGGAATTCAGTATTTCCTTGTTCTGTCATAACGGCTCTTTTGTTCATACCCTAACAAAGATAGGAAAGGACACACCAAGGCTCCTTTCCTATCATTTGGTGAATGTACAACCACCTATCATGACTGCCACTTAGATACTTCCAGGTCCACAACTAAAAAAGTATGTTTAATTTATTGCTAAAACATAATAGGATGTCTGGCTTTGATTTGTGGTCCCTGAAGTAATCCTAAGTGAGAAAATGTAGACATGTTCCAGCAAATGAAAAAAACAGTTGACTCAGGACCTTTAGGGCAGCAGATGACTTATAGTCTACCCTGTTTGTTCAGATTTAAACGTTACTTAAACAGGACTAAATTGTGTATTTGTTGGGGGTTATTCTTGCTGATTTGGTACTCTGGTGAGTATTTATGGCAGCAGAACATGAGCATGTGGGAACAGCTTGCCCATGTTTATGTGCCAGTGCAATGTGAACATATAGAATATTACCAACTTTATCTTTAAATACTGCCCATCTCTTGTATAACCCTAACCCTTTACAAACAAGCCTAAAACCCAGTCTTGTATTGAATGATTGACCTCATATGAATTTAACTACCTATGTATTTATTCATCCTCAGTTCTTGTCATTCATCTATCTATATGTCATTCTTACATCCTTGTGCAGTTTCCCCATCTGGTGTACGGAGCTGTGGCCTCCTCCGCTCCTGTCAAGGCGAAGTTGGACTTCTCGGCCTACAGCAATGTAAACAGGCATAATCGATTATCTCAATATCTGGAAATTAATAATAAAATCTAAAATGTATCAGAATTTGCCTTATAAATCCAACATATGTGATGCTCCTCAGTGGGAGCTGTGGCCCTACATATTATACATACATTTAACTTACAGAATTGTTAATTAACAGTGTTTAGCTGAGTGCTACATGTTTCCTAACCATAATTCTCGCTCACACATCTGTGATTACTTCTGTTTCAGATCGTTGGCTTGGGTCTGATGAATGAAGTGGTTGGTGGCTCAGGAAAGGTGTGAAGGCAGCCACTTGTCTGTGAATGATTTGAAAGACATGATGCGTGTAACATTTTTTAAAATACCCCCTTTTCTTCTTCCTGCAGTGTCTGGCTGTCGTGCGGAAAGCCTTTGTTGCTTTAGAGGCAGCACTGATGGGTGGTAATGCCAGCCAGGTGGCCCTGGACTTTGGCTGCTGTCAGTTTGCCGAGAATCCTGATGACCAGGTGATGGCTTTGGTTTCTATGAGTTTGTTTGAGAGAAGAGGTGGTTATTAGGCTTCAGCATTATCTCTTTATTAGGCAGATCTTCCCTATTTTACATTACTTTATTTTTTGAGGATTTTAGATATTTTTTTGAGTGTACAATAACTCTCTTATAATACACCTTCACTATAGATTGAACTGATACAAAACTTGGCTGATATCTTCATGGGAACAGTGCAGTACAATGAGGAAGGAGTGCTCATGTCTATTCAAGAGGTCTGTGATGTTCTAACCAATACAAGCACAGCGTATGAGGAAGAGATGAAAGCATACAACCGCCTTGTTAAACTGGCGCAGGTATGGTGGACATATACGGTTTATATCCACCAGGTGTCCCTGTTGAGCTGTATGTACTCGTACAATAAGCAACGTACTTGAGGTTGCCCTGGATGTTGAATTGAACTATGCAGCCAAGGAAGTGTTTTCTATGTTTTATTTGTGTGTGTGTGTGTGTGTGTGTGTGTGTGTGTGTGTGTGTGTGTGTGTGTGTGTGTGTGTGTGTGTGTGTGTGTGTTGTCCAGCTGTACCGTTCCATCAGTGAGGAACCGTGTCTGGATGTGTCCTATGAGAAATCAGTCAAGCATCTGATGAACACGTCGCTTCAGTCAGGCCATAGAACAGAGAGACAGTGGATGTACCAGACCTGCACCGAGTTTGGCTTCTGTAACACACACACACACACACACACACACACACACACACACACACACACACACACACACACACACACACACACACACACACACACACACACACACACACACACACACATGGTTAACTATAATTATTATCATATCCTGAACTTCCATGTGTGTGTATGTGTGTAGACCAGACTTGTGAGGACGCCACCTGTCCATTCTCTGGGATGGTGACTCTGCAGTCAGAAACTAGGCTCTGTCCCATGCTGTTTGGCATTTCCCAGCATTCCCTGCCTGGACGCATCGCCTTCACAAACACCTACTATGGAGGAGACAATCCAGACACACACAGGGTGCTCTATGTCAATGGTGAGACAAGGTTTCACCATCCGAGCATTGTTACTTTGTTACTTTGAGTAACAAGAGTAAGTCAAGTCAAATGGGCACATATGTTAGTATGTTAGAAATGTTTGGTAGGAGCGCCTGTTGTTCCATGATTAAATATTATAATAGTGATACAGGATTTTACTGATATTGAAACATTTCTATCACTGTTGCAACAGGTGGAATAGACCCCTGGCAGGAGCTGTCAGTCATCCAGGACAGGACTGATGAAGGAGAGGGGGATCAGACTGTCTTCATTAGGGACACTGCTCACTGTGCTGATATGTCCAGCAAAAGAGTCACAGACCGCTGCTCACTCAAGAAGGCCAAACGGGTATGTACGCTTTGGTCAAATGTCATTATGTATTGCATAACAAAAGATGTAGATCATTAAGTCTAAAAGGTTTGACCAAAAATCATTACCACAAGATCCAATTTCTGTATAGTTACATACATTAACAATATAGATACTGTAGTTACATTTATTTTTATTTTTTGCAACATAAAATAAAAAAGATCTATATATGTTTGGTGATCTTTAGTACATTGTTATCCCATCGTTCCACCTCTCAGGAGATTGAGAAACATGTTGCCAGGTGGCTGAAGACGGCTGCTGAGGAGAAGATGGAGAAAAGAACAGTGTGATCAGATTATAACCTGATGAACTCTTATCACTCTTCACTAAAACTGATAAGACACAGTTAATAAGAAGCCCTTCCTGGCTGATCTTATTCTACATAAACCTCTTCTTCCTCCATTTCCTCCCTAAGCTCCTCCTGTTTACCATCCCTCACTGTCCACGCTCGACCATCTCATACCACGGCACACTCAACATGTATGTGTTTTGTGTCGTTATTAGGATTTCTTGGTAGATGTGATTGATGTTTTTGTGTTTACTGATATTCTGGGAAAGCTGAAAGAGTTTCTTATGTGCTGCTGTTTCTTTGTTATCTGCTGCATATTTCTTGACTTTAGATTGGAAGTTCATGAGGATTTTTAAGGTTTTGAGTTTAACTAGCAGATATATTAGTGTTTTTCACGATATAATTGGATGGCTGCTTTTGTGTGCAACCAGTAAAATATAATCTTATGGTTTTTAATCTGTCATCATGACCTCTTTGTACCACTAGGGTGTGATATTGCTACATATATGTCAAACAGGTTTCTTGTGCTTCATATCAAAGCTCAGGATATGGTAACACTTCTCTTTTGTAAGCAGTATGCAAACATTTAAAACATTGCTTATAACACACTGCAGTGTAGTTGTAAGTGGAGTTAAGGCTAAGATTTTTTATCAAGCTACTGTTTCCGAGGTCAATTATGAACTTTAAGGCAACTGAGTGTTAATTCATGTATTTGTTAACAACTGTATCTCCTCTTGTGAGCAGCCACAAGTGGAGGCTGGCAGATAATGAATGATAATATAATGAAAACACAATTGTAATAATATAAAATATGTCTTCACAGTAAAATTATAATAGCTGACAAATACTGCAAATGAATAAAAACTTAATGTGCCCTTATAGCAGCTTACAGTAGAGTGTATTGTAAACCATTTTTAAATATGTGTGTACTGCTTATAAATGCTAAATAAGCAGACTTAAAGCAAAGTTATTTACATAATGTATACTACTATGGATTTTGATGAAAAGCAGCAAGGTCTTTTAATCAAGTAAAATTGAAACATTTACTGCAGATGTGTTTATATTAATTGAGCCAATTTGTTCATGAGTTATTGGGGAAATTGAATGTGGTATCTGTGGATGTGAGATAGTTATGTTGTTGTGAAATCATTTAGAGATGGAGAGAGTTTCTAGAGAAAGGTGAAGAAGCGCCAGTTGTCCTTAAGCCATCTGTTTCCGTGTGTGTGTGTGTGTGTGTGTGCGTGTGTGTGTGTGTGAGTGAGAGAGTGACCCTCTCAGTAGGGGGGTCAGAAGTGGGAGGTCATGACCCCGCTAACCCCATGGGAGTGGAGATCATCAATCAACTAGAGGTTGGACAGAGCAGCAGGAGGGGACACACACACACACACATAATCACACACACAGACACACATACACACACATACATTCACATACACATACCTAGATACTGTTATACATTCATTCTCACACGTACCTGGAAAATCTATATTTTCTACTAAAATACATTAAAAGCTCATTTGAATGATTGTATTTTATATTTCAGCACATAAACACACACACACAAACACACACACACACACACACAAAATCACACAAATGCGCAAAGGCCTCTCATACATCTCATACATGTTTGTGTGTTTTTGGTCTGATAACACACATTTCCCGAATACTTTCTTATTCATGGAAAAGTCACATTATTCTATCGCACACACAAGATAGAGCAGGACAGACGGAAAGAAAGTAAATCTGAAGCACTTTTTTCATCTCCCATCTTTTTTTTTTGCTAATGCAAACAAGCACACCCACACTTACACGCGTACACACACTCCTAGAGCCACTATCAGGGTTATCAACCAGAACTTGCAAAGCGACAGGGCATGCTTTTTCTCTCTCCACCATTCCTTCTCCTCCTCCTCCTCCTCCTCCTCCTCCTCCTCCTCCAGCCTGTCCTGTTGATCAATGAGGAAGTTCTTGGGCCTCAACTATTAATCAGGGCCTATCGGCTATCTGTCTACCGAGCCAACCAATCACGGCCCTCAGACAGCTGGGCCATGAAAAATGTAGCCTGGTGGACAGGGAGGTTGGAGCGGAGGGGTGGCGGGGTCGTGGAGGAGAGGAGGGAGGTGAGCGAGCACTCTATCAGATCCGAGTCAGGTCAGGCTGCACTTCATGCACTTTACAGTTGATTCTTAGCATCGTGATGAGCCCCCCTCCCCTCTCTCACACCAACATCACCACACACACACATATACACACACACACATACACTCACTTATGTTTCCATCACCTCAGAGGACATTTTATTGACTAACATTCATTTCTTGGAGACTTATCCTAACCTTAACCATAACCACGACATGCCTAAACCTAACCCTAACCTTAACATATCCCTAAACTTCCCTAACTTTAAACCAAGTCCTCAACCTAAAATGAAGGATTTACATTAAGGGAACTTGCTTTTTGTCCCCATAAGGGAGGTGAGTCCCCACAACATAAGGAAAACCTGATACACACACACACACACACATGATTGAGTGCACAAGTGCATGAATGCATAACAGAAGAAGATTCAATAAACACATTTTCTTCCTGATTCACATCAAATTAAACCTTTTTGCGCCCATGTAGTACCCTTTGCATCACCTCCGCACCCTCAGAATCAACCAACTTCACCCTCAGCTGTTAGAAACTGTCCTGTTTTCATTCGCTGGTGGTCAGAGTGACAGAAAGGAGACAGAAAGTGTAATGAACGCAGTGTTTTTGTGGAGTCTTCACAGCAGAAAGCATGTCTCCCCCAGTGAGGACTTTTGATCTGTTGTCCAATAACGAGGCCCGTCCTCACGCCTCAAAGCCTCATCAACGTGCCGCCATCTCTCTTCTGCATAATCACCATGCTCACACTCATCCATTCACATCTTATTGCCATGATTAGATTACATCTAATGCTATTACACCACTGCCCATTGCTCTCTCTCTCCTTCTCACTCCCACTCTCTCCCTGATCATGGATTTCTTGCAGATCTTATTAGTGTGTGATACGGACCAGGTCTCCCACTTTGGATTTATGAACCCTCAGACTTCTCTCCTTTAATCTCTCTCCTCCTCCTCCTCCTCCTCTGCTCCCTTCCTGCATCTGTCCATCCATCATTCCCAGGGCTGGGCGGAAGAGTATTAATCCCTCCATCCCATCTCTCACTCCTCGGGACAGATGAGGAGGTGGAGGAGGAATATGAGGATGGGAGGAGGAGGAGGAGGAGGAGGAGGAGGGGTAGAGGGTAGAGGCCTCAGATTACTTTTCATAATATTTCTACAGCTTTGTGGGGAAAAGGGAGTGGCATTATAGGTAATGTATGCAGATTCACTTGAACATAGGTCACTTACACCAGTGTCTTCGATGCTTTCAACAGGTATGCGGATGAGCTGAAGATGCTGCAGAGGTGTGTGTGTATGTTTGTGTGTGTGTGTGTGTGTGTGTGTGTGGGGGGGGGGGGGGGGGGGGGGGGGGGGGGGGGGGGGGGGGGTGGAGGGCAATAACGGCAGATGAAATGATAAACAACTTAGTGTAGGAGTGTGTGTGTGTGTGTTAGTGTGTAATTTGCATATTTATGGAGCGAGTGGTAGTGTGTACATTTGTTTAGAAATGTGTCCCCATGCAATTCATGCATTTCTGCAAGAGGGCAAAAGCATCTTATATACCTGTTGATGCCTGTCACACACACACACACACACACACACACACACACACACACACACACACACACACACACACACACACACACACAAAAACACACACACACACAATTGTAATCCAATAAACTCTGTGAAATCAATTGGAAAGATCAGGACATTTAATGAATCCAGTCCTCGCAGGCCTAATTCTCAACAAAAAAAGGGTGAAGGAACAAATTCAGTGTAAAGAAAAGAAATAAACCTTTGACCAGCAGTCAGAGTAAAGCCGACTCTCCTCCCCTCACACACTCCCCCCCCACCCCCCAAGCCTGTGCAGTGACAGGTAGATTAAGGGGCGTGATAGATGCCCCTCTCCGTATCTCCCTCTCTCCATCTCCCACCCCGCCACCCCCCTTTCCCTCCCCTCCATCCATCATGGCGGCTGGTGTAATTGCGGCTGCGTGGGGCTAGCAGAGGGAGCCTCCATCCATCTCCTTAACAACAAACAGTCACAAGGACGGATGGCGCTGAGCTCCCCAGTTAATCTCCATCTATATGGGGGGGGTGGGGGGAGAAGAAAATAACAGAAGGAAGAAAGGTAGTGTTGGCTTACTATAAACAAAAGGAGATGCAGAGGGGAAACTGGAAGGGAGGATGGAAAGATGGCGGCAAGCCGAATGAAGTGAGAGGCCTTGCCTGAGCAGGTAGAAACAGCAGGGAGTGGGGGGTGGGGAGGGGTAAAGGAAGAGGAATGGGTTGGATGGGGGTAGAGAAACTGGAGGAAAAGTTTGCAAACAGGCTGCAGAAGCAGGTCGATAAGGGTGGATTTGCTTGGCAAGCGTGCCAGAAGAAAGCGGGAGAGATGAAGGGTGGGATGGAAGGAGTGAGGGGGAGAAAATTTATGTCTACACGGCCAGACGACCCAGAAACTGGAGAGGCACAGGCTCATAAAAATGCACTCTGCACCCTCCCTCCCAAGCCACCCTTCACTTTTACCCCTCTGTGTTTCTTTTCCCTCATCCTCTCTTTCACCCTTTACTTCCCTCTGCTCCCTCTGCTCCCCCTCTCTCTCTCTCTCTCTCTCTCTCTCTCTCTCTCTCTCTCTCTCTCTCTCTCTCTCTCTCTCTCTCTCTCTCTCTCTCTCTCTCTCTCTCTCTCATGCAGTGGCGGTGGAGGGTTACAGCTAGCCACATTTTCTTAATGGCAGAGTCACCGAAGTCAACAAGGCTGGGTGGCCTTCTAGCCTTCCCTCCATCTTTCTCTCTGGTAGAGTCAAATACACTAGACTGGTGTAGCAAGGTGACCAAACTGAGGGCACCATGAACTCACCAACTGCTGTATTTGTGTGCAATCCAGCCAACTCTATTTTTAATTACACACAGAAAGTTGCTTCACACCCACACACACATGCAATCTTGCAGGTAAACATCCATACAATTACACACACACTCATATTTCCTCCCTGCAGGACCACCTTGACACTTACCCACCAGCATGCAAGCGAAAAAGTAAGCCTCTGACACACACTCTCACACACACACACACACACACACACACACACACACACACACACACACACACACACACACACACACACACACACACACACACACACACACACACACACACACACATACACATATCACTGTGTCCACCATCATGAATACACTCGCATGCTAGTCAGAGCGCACACACTCACAAGGCCTTGACAGGGAGTGACAAATAACTGCAGCAGCCTTGACATGCAGAATGGTCCGACAGTGAAAATGCCTGACTGATATTCAGCTGTGTGGTGCAGGAGAGGCGCCTGTTCTTACTGTGGAGCTCTAATCATGTAAAGCTCAACGAATGTGGAAGTTATCCCTCAAATAATAAACCTTTTCTTTATGTTTTTAATCGGCCACGGTTCATGTATTTTACTGTCAATGAAAAGGAGTTTAAATGTTATAAACAGTCTGAACGCACACAAGAGATATGCTGCTGAAAATATAGAATATTATGCTCAAAATTTAGATAATTAGCTTAGAAAACTTTAGTCATTAGAACAAAATCAGAAAATCGTCTAAAAGCATCAAACAAAACTCTATTTCACAGTGAAGCAAATAATTGAGACTTTACATCCTCACTGTTTGTGATGCCATAGAGCCCACTGATGTGTACATAATAATAACAATATATGCAAAATCAACCCTTTTTTTTCTTTTGAAGTACTTTTTTTCTTTCCTTCTGGTATAACTTCCCCAGTACAATATGTAGACAAGAATTAAAGTAGTGACAAATTACGTACATGACCATAAAGCATTACTACACCCAAAAATGAAATATTTTAGGTTTCATATATGATATGTGCCATGTATGAACAAACATATATCTCTTTTGATGTTACTGATGTTTGACCCTTGAGACTCTCTAGCTTCTTGATCAAACTGCTATAAAACTGCAATGAAATAAACCCAAACAAGTATAATAAATATGGAGAATATATTGTATTCAAACATGTTTTACTGTTTATATGCAATTGTCATAAAATTAAGTATCAAGAAAACTGTCTCTCCTGAAGCAGCATAATCAATAGCAAAGGAAAATACTCTGTGGGGACAAACGTGACTCTGATTAGTGCTGAGACAGTTTACATGAAACATTTATTAATTTTTAAATCAAATTCCACCTTCTTATTTTTTTAGTTGTTGTTGTTTTTTTTTAATCAAATCGTGTGTTATTTTAAGACGTGTGTGTATTCACTGAGACAGTATAAATCACTTTTGTTAACATTCAGCACACACTTAACAACATATGTTGTGTTAAAACGAGTTGTCATTATGCTGATAGGTGTTGTGTCACAGACAGTGATGTGATAGAAATGACAGATCCTTTAAGTATTTGTGATGTAAATGAGTGTGCGTTTAGATAACTGTTTGTTACACCAATGTTAGAGAGAGGCTGATAATTTATGGTTCAATCCAGGCAACAAGCTGAAGAAAAAACACTGAAATCAGTTCAGGAAGTCTTCCCAACTAACATGTAAAGTAGACTCCAACTTGTTTCTGAATCTCAAAGAAGAAGAAAATCCCTGCGTGTAAACATGAATCCGTCAGATGGTACACCCTGAAATGTTAATCCGTTTCTATTCAACCTGTTAACAAAGTGAAAACAAGCCTTGGATCGCCTTTTCCAGCCCATTGACTCTGTTTCATGGCTGTGTTACCGGCTCAGTGTATGCGGGGGGTTGAGCTCTGTGATCACCCCTGTAGGAAACCAGCACCCCGCAGAGTTGAAAGACCCCTGGCTGCATGAGCGTTGCGGGCCCTCACAAGCGGCCCTGCGCTCCAACTCCATGCCGCCCACGGAGACGCCTGCCCCGGCCTGCTGTTCCCCGCCAAGCCGCTGCTGATTGAAGTGCAGCCGCCTGTTGGCCCTTCGCAGCGGGACCGGGGGAAGAGGCGCATTTTGAATAATTATTATGTTACTTAGGTGTCATTTACAACACAAGACTGGGAGTTTAGCTATTCCACAGACATGTGAAAGCTCTTTCACTCTCTGGTTAAAATTAAACTTTCTCACGGTAATGATTTTGTTTTCTCCCTTCTCACAATCAACAAAAAAAAGGGCCAGAGGGGACATTTGGGCTGTGTCAAAAGGCAAGACCCGACACATACAAAAAACACTTTGAAGGCTATTATCAGCCAGTAAATTTATGGTCATTAAGCACGCTTCAAACTTATTTATGACCTGGCATGAGGGTCAATTTGATTAAAACTCTATTTTGTTGTTGTTGTTGTTTTTAAACTGGATTTCCTTCCAATTGGCCTTCAAATGAACTCTCATGCAAACAAAACAATATCTGATGGGTTCTTGTTGTGCAATTTTTTCTTGTTGATAGCATTCAGATTGCATAATTTTAATGTGCTGCATTTGAAGTCACGCTAAGGATCACTGCTAGTCATGTTTTAAAAAAACAGCTGTTTTGCAAGCTGCACGTGTGTGTGCGTGCGTGCGTGGGTGCGCAAGCGTGCGTGTGTGTGTGTGTGTTATCACGATTCTTCTGCCGAGTTATCCCGAGATGATAATAGCGCAGCTGCAGCACGGGTGAGGAGAAAGGAAGGAAAGGATGGAGGGATGATGGAGGAGTGATAACAGCGCAGGAGCTCACAGGAGAACCGAGATTTAAAAAAGAAAACGTGCAAGGAAGGGGGTCTTCTTCTCTGGCGTTTGTGTGTGATAAGGAGGAGGAGGAGTAAAGGAGGAAGAGGAGGAGGAGGAGGGATGGATATAGAGGGAGGGGGGGCAAGAGACCCCGTCGCGTTTTGACCCTCCGAAACCTCCCCGCACACCGCCACCATCACCACTCCTCCTCCTCCTCTCCTCTCCTCTCCTCCTCCTCCTCCTCTTGCCTTGAGACTGAAAACACCATCGTTCATTCCCAGCAGTTACATTTTCCAGCCTGTCGCCGTACGCTGCGCGGACAGCGAGCACAAGGAGCCAAAAAGGAGGGACGCTTTCTATCTGTCTTCCACAGGCAGCACCGAGCATCCCAACGGCTGCCAGCCGGACCGAGAGGCGCACCAGGCGGGGGCGAGGCGTTGCAGGAAGCCGCTACTCTTTTTCTCTCCAGGTTTCTGGACTACACCGGACACGGCCCGTACAGGACTGGAGACGACCAACATTTACGTTTCGGTGGGACGTTTTATTCCATTTACTCATGGAGCCTCGTTAATTAGCAACAATGTGTCCATCAGCCAATAGCATTTAATAGACTGCGAGCTTTATTGTAGCGTTTATTACCGCTAAGCGCATTATAAACCATGAAGCTTACAGAGGGAAGGATATAAGTAGTCCATAAAATCTCCAATCCCATCATCATATTGTAATATAAAATGCGATGGGCTCGGAGTAAACACACATACACACGCACGCACACACACACACACACACACACACACACAAACACACACACACACACACACACACACACACACACACACACACACACACACACACATAGAGGAGGAGCAGGTTATCACTGTTTTTTCTCAGCCTCTCTGTTTTTGTTGAAAGCCTTTGCTTGATGTCCAACTTAATTGCTACTGAATATAACAAAGCATCTTTACTTTTATATCCAGCAGCCCAGGGGACAGAGGAAGGAAGCTCGCTAGACTAGCCGAGCAGCGCATCATCATCTCCGGTATAGGACTGGCTGTCGAGTCGCATGGAGAAGAGGGTAGGTCTGCTGTGTGTTTGTGTGTTTTTTTACAGTATGATTTAAACCAGCACCTATTTGTGGAAACAGATGTCATATCACTGAGCAGAAGAGCTTAACTTTATTAGAAAAATATCAAGAATAAGGTTGGGAATCCTTCTTTTTGCACTACTGGGTCTCTGGGCGCGTTTTGCAGACGCACAAAACCACAAGGCCCCATGAAACAGACTAGTGGAGTGTCCAAGCATTGACTTTTAGGTTTAGGGAATCACAACAAAAACATGCCAGCATGTAGGCTGCGTAAAGCATCATTTTTGAGAGTCTAATATAAGGAACTATTCATAAATATCCTCATTAAGTCTCTATTTGTGGAGCTGCAAAGAAACGATGAGAATGAACTTTTAGCCTTTTCTAAGACAGCCATGCAAGTACAGAACTTGTAATATGCCAGTAGCAGTCTCTCAAAGCAAGTGATGAGGAAGTGTTGGTTTGGATTTGAGATTTCATCCTCTCCTTAAAATAATTTGTTGTTGTGTAATGTCAGTCAGGCGTTATAATGGCACATACGGGTGAGAGAGGAGTGTAGGTCATTAAAAGGAGAGAGGAGAGAGGAGAGGAGAGGAGAGGAAAAGCAGCTCTTCAACTCGGTAAGTAGGTCAGTTTTTTTGCTACAGTGATTCAGAGGCATGGTGGTGGTGGAGAAACAGGCAGAGGCTGACGGGCAGCAGGCGGGCTGAGACCTCTGAGTGGAAGAGAGCAATTAGAGATGTACAGTGTGTAGACAGAAAATCACTGCTGTAAGAAAACAGAGCAGGGAGAGAAGGCTGAGGAGGAGAAATAAGACGACACACACGCATAAACACACACACACACACACACACACACACACACACACACACACACACACACACACACACACACACACACACACACACACACACACACACACACAGAGAGAGATGCAGCACCGACTCAACCAGAACAGCTTAAAATCTGAATTTAAATAAAGATATTTAAAAATAGAGATTTTAATATAAATTTACATACTGGCCATTTACACATTTCTAGGTTGTGTAAAGGGGATTACTGTCTGTTAAAATACAAGCACGGATGTTACTGTGTATTTCACTCTCAAATCTATATGGCTGGATCATTTGGAAAAGTTTTTATGCGCCCAGTCTTCCAGTTCCTTAATGCGAGATTGAAAGAAAATCAAATGGAGATTGGTGCTGTAATGTGTGTTAAAAACATGTGTGGATACTGAGTTTGAGAGTTGGAAAAAGTTATTTGTGACTGCAAAACTCGAAGTGAAATCTGCAACAGGTCCAGTTTTATGTGTTTTGTTTTAGCTGCTTTAAAAAGTGGCGTGATTCTTTTTCATACGCTCAAAATGTTTTAACGTTAAACAATTTGCGTAATTACCCTTTAAATACATTATATTAGTAAAAAAAAAACCGTCTTGCACTTTTCGTAAAATTTGTGCCAACCGTTTTTTTTCTCAGCTTTGTTTGCTGGAAAAATAAACACACTTTAGACACATTTATGGAGGTGCATTTTGGATATTTGAACTATTAGAAGTAAACTATCCTCAAACACACGTCTATCGTTTTATATCCTAAACCGATGCACTGAAAAACGAATAACTTTGCTTGTTTTCTCCATAACTATTTAATGTTGAAAAAAGGGCAGAATTTTTACATGATATCCATCGAATTTAGATGTGCCCAAAGTTTAAGACAGTTGTCATTCTTTATTTAGTAGTAAAGGAAGTTTATTAGTTCAGTAACATTTAAGAAAGTCTGAAATATAAAACGAATCGATTTTACGCGATTTTGTCTTAATTCTTTACTGTTTCTTTCACAAACTTGATGTTTTTATCCATCATAAACGCACAGAACTAACTGGAAGATTCGTGCAGCTCATGATATGTTTTCAGCTCTGATGATTTGTCCTTCAGGCAGAAGTAACACTCGTGTTAGGCCTGATATAACCTTTCTGCGTCGGTTGAAATAACGCAATTAAAACGTGTAATGAATATATTGTCCTGCCATCTGAAGCCTGTTTACCAGCTCCGTGACTTTTTTTTTTAAAAAGGGGTAAATTCGCGGAATTTGTCTTGTGGAACTTGTGCGCTTTGATCCGCTTGACGCACAGAAACCCGATAGGTGCCGTGCGTAAAGAGAGACGCGCAATCCGATATCGGTGATTGTGTTAATAGCCAGCCTCCATAAAACTAGAAGGTGTCCCGGACCAGGGCCTCAGAGCAGGTGCTTTCTGTGATCCCGGTGGCCATATGGGACTCTGAAATACAACAATTTGATAAGCCATTTAGGACAGTGGTTCCCAAAGTGGGGTCCGGAGACCTCCAGGGGTCCTGCAGAGGGGTTTCCAGGAAGGCAGTGCTGGCACATGAAGAGGAATAATTTAATTTCTCTATTATTTAATTCCCAGAGCTCAGCGCAGAGAGAATCTGTGAAAAATAATCACATTTATCACAGTTTCTGTCTCACCACTTTCACTTCCTCACAATTTAGTTATGTATGCACTCTACAAATAACAACACAAATCTTCCCACATTGGACACAGCCTCTGTTGGCTATTTGGACATCTGATAATATAGTAGATTGTCAAGAATAAATAAATGTTTAAGTGAATGCAAAGAAATCACTGTCCCCGCTGTTACCTCTCCACCAGCACTGAGAACTATCACACACTTCTGTAGTAAATCATAACCTCTTGACCCTGCAGGGAACAAGTCTCCACAGAAAATCTAGGCTAAGCACATGATAACTTTTATGGCTTTATTAAAATAACACTGAACTAGAAGGTGTCTGGGCCAGGCCACGTAGCAGGTGCTGTCTGTCTGTGATCCTAGTGGCCCTGCGAGACTGCGAAGGGAGGCTCTTTAATCCAGCAGAAAGAGAAACAGAAGCGGATCTGCTGACCCGAGCAATGTCGCCTCAGAGACAGAAGCTGCAGCATAGCACAAATTAACTCTATAACACAGAGAAAGAGCGTGAGAGAGGAAAACCAGGGAGCCAGACATGTATATTCATGATGCTATGTGTGTAAGTGCTGTTGTCTATGGCTGTATGTCTGTGCATGTGTGTCATTGTTGTCTGTGAGTGTGCAGTACGTGTGTGTGTGTGTGTGTGTGAGTGTGTGTGTGAGTGGGCCCCAGGGAAGCTGGCACAGCGGGTTATGGGGACATCTCAGCATGGTTTCTGTCTAGTCTGAATTTAAGAAGGAGGAGATAATATTAGCTGCTTACAGCCTCTCCATCTTTCTCCAAAGATCTCACCTCCTCCCCATACCCTGTCTTGTAAGGACCAGTGTGTTGTCAAAAAACACACATTATACTCATATATATATATATATATATATATATATATATATATATATATATATATATATATATATATATATTTATTTATTTATTTTTAAATACAGTATAAGAAAAACAGCTTTTCTTTAAAAAAAATATCTGGGTTTCAGTGCATTTTTGCAGATTGTGTTTGAAAGAAAGTGGCAACATTTCCAAAAGCTTAAGTGACAACAAAGACATCACTATAGCTTTATTATGAGATGCTTACAAACACACAACTGGATTGTACAGTAGACACAGCTGCAGTGACACATGCATGCACACACACACACACACACACACACACACACACACACACACACACACACACACACACACACACACACACATACACACCTTGGGAATATATAGTAGAAGTATAGTAGATGTATAGTAGAAGTATATTGTAAGTAAATTGTGAATATTGATTCTTGTGGACAATGTGTTTGTTGTCTAATGATTGGTTATAGTTTTCCCACTGCAGCATTACAGTCATGAATGACTACAAATATATATGCATGTACACACATTAGAGCTGAAATGAGTAGCTGATTAATTCATTAGTACTCTGACAGAAAATTAATCAGGAACACATTTTAATAATCTACTCAGTAATTCTTTAAACAAAAATGCCAAAAATTAACTAATTCAAACTTGAATATGATTATTTCCTGGTTTTCTTAGTCCTCTGTGATAGTCAGTTTAATATCTTTGGGCTTTGGACTGTTGGTTTGATGAAATAAGCTAATTAAAAATGCAACCTAGATGTTTTATTTCTCTATTTTCTGACATTTTATACAACAAACAATTAATTGATTCATCCAGAAAATAATTAGCAGATTTATCCATAGTTAAATAAATAATTGTTAGTTGCAGCCCTGACACACATATATATGCAAAGAGACAAACAAGCAACAATAAATTATAATTCTAAACTACACCACTACAGCCGTTTAGGAAACACAAAACTCTGCTGTGAATGTGAAACCACAGCGGCAGGTCTGTCCAGTAAGCCGAGTCAGTGAAGCCGCCTGACAGCTCAGCCCCGTAATAAAATCACAATAAGATTTGATGTCAGACAGCGCAGATGTCAGACGTGTCTCATGTTTTCTGTCTTTCAATCTAATTGTGTTTCAGTATGAAGAGCTGGTGCACTACTCAGGGTCGGAGGGCATGTCGATGGGGGGGTACGGGGACGATGTCAGGCCACTTCCTCTGCCACAGTATGGAGCCCCCATCCCCGACTCCCTCAAACACCACAAAGACCTGATCTATGGGTGAGTGTCTGTGTGTGTGTGTGTGTGTGTGTGTGTGTGTGTGTGTGTGTGTGTGTGTGTGTGTGTGTGTGTGTGTGTGTGTGTGTGTGTGTGTGTGTGTGTGTGTGTTGGAAACCCTAGATGTAGTGCACACAATGATTTATGGAGCCTGTCAGTGGCAGAAAACAGTTTTAACTACACATGCACTTTTAGCAAATTAACATGCAGTGTACATTTGTATTCTGTATATGAAGATGTATGTGAAGTGTTTACAGCTGTCAGTTTTATAAATACTTTGCTATTAAGTTTCATGTGACACCTTCTGTGAATGTATGGTGTGTGCACTATATGTCAACTGTTACTGTGTTTATGTTTAGTATGTTAACTGTGTATATATGTGTGTGTGTTTGTGTGTGTGTGTGTGTACAGTCACCCACTGTTCCCACTGCTGGCCTTAGTTTTTGAGAAGTGCGAGCTCGCCACCTGCTCCCCTCGAGACTCCACCTCCCTCTCAGCCACCTCCCACCTCCCCGGCATGACCAATCACAGCGACGTCTGCTCCTCCGAATCCTTCAACGATGACATCGCCGTGTTCGCTAAACAGGCGAGTGGCAGCTGTGAGAGCCAATCACAGAATAAAGGTCAACAACAGCTTGTTTTATGATTATTTTTTTTTAAATAATTTGTTTTATTTGTGTTGCAGATTCGTTCAGAGAAGCCCATATTTTCTTCCAATCCTGAGCTGGATAACTTGGTAAGATGCACCAACTGACATATTAGTATAAGAAACTCATAGATTTTCACTCATAGATTAATGATAATTAATATGCATCCTTCTCTCTGTGCAGATGATCCAGGCCATACAGGTTCTTCGCTTTCATTTACTGGAGTTAGAGAAGGTTGGTGAGAGCATAAGCACATATGTTAAAAACGCCCCACATATTATATTAAAATCACACACTAATACGTTTATATCTGTCTTTTAAGGTGCATGACCTGTGCGATAACTTCTGCCACCGCTACATCACCTGTCTGAAGGGCAAAATGCCCACAGACCTCGTCCTGGATGATCGGGAGGGCGGCTCCAAGTCTGACATGGAGGACTTCACTGGATCCTGCACCAGTCTGTCAGAGCAGGTGAGACAAGCTGCCGAGATACAGAAACAGATACTCAAACAGTGAGCAGTAACAGTGTGTAGTATTCATCCACTGATTGTCTGAATAATGGCCCCATGCTTCGTGCCTCCTTTTTCTCTCTCCTCCTGCTGGGAATTCCCCATCTTCCCACTACTCTACCTCCACTCTCCTTCTGTCTCTCCCTGCAGAATGCGTCATGGTTACGGGAGCCAGATGAATGTGCCACGACTCCTCTGGGAACACCAGGCACCTGTGGTCTGCCTTCACTCAGCACAGTAGACAACTGTAGCGACACAGGTACATGGAAAACAGTGTTTGTGAGAGAAAACACTTCACAGCAAAGATGCATGCAGGAAACAAAGGAGCACATTTACACATCAGTCACATCTGCAAAAACACACATGCAGACAATATTCTTACAGACCTACATACATGTGAAGTGCTTTATAACACTGTAGATGATAATGTGGTTAGGGGTAATTCATAACAAATTGATATTTTAATTAAATTTCCGAATTGAACATTTTGGATAAATCATGAGAGTTGTTACAATTTCTGGCTTGAAAACGGTCAAATGTACAAAATATCTGCAAAAACACCATTGTGAGCATGCATTATTCAGATCCTAATTGACATAGATGCACATACACAGTGGCTCGGGTACAATATGTGTGTGGTCTCCCTGTAGGCGATGGTATGGACGGAGGAATAGCCTCCCCCAGTACAGGAGATGATGACGAGTCCGACAGAGAGAGGAGGAACAACAAGAAGAGAGGCATCTTCCCTAAAGTGGCCACAAACATCATGAGAGCGTGGCTCTTCCAGCATCTGTCGGTGAGAGAGGCACGACTTTATCACGTTCTCATAATTATTACGCTTGAAAATATTGAATTTGGACGATAATTAAACCATCCTACACAATGTAAGAAAACAGACAAAGGTAGTGTAGAGCGCTGGATGAGAGGCTAATTGCCCAAAGAGAGGATTTAGTGTGAGGTAAAACATCCCTAACAAGAATAGACAGAGAGGTGAAGCGAGTGTGTAATGGAAGTCAATTAAATTAAATGAAAAATCAGAGGATTATGTGATTATGTGAATATGCTCGCTATTGAATAATTGTGGAAGTGATAGAAATGGACTGAGTAATTGCTGGTGTGTTGGTTTGATTGATAATTAGCTACTAAATGAGGCAAGTCAAATGTTGCTTCACTCCAATTATTGCAGAGTGTGTGTGTGTGTGTGTGTGTGTGTGTGTGTGTGTGTGTGTGTGTGTGTGTGTGTGTGTGTGTGTGTGTGTGTGTGTGTGTGTGTGTGTGTGTGTGTGTGAGAGAGAGAGAGAAATGCTGTAAAAAAGAATGAAGGGGGTTGATGGGGTTGAAAATATGAGCGTAGATGTGAATTCAGATGTAAAATCATTAGTATCTACCCTGACATTTCACATACATGACTATTTAAGATTTCAGTTAAAGCTTCAAGGAGCCTTCACATGATTCTCCTATTGATCCGCACACATATTTATTCATATTCATGAAGAAAGCTGCAAAACGTCACACCTGAGAGTGTAGCTCTAAACTGTAGCTCTTTGTGTCCTCTCACAGCACCCGTACCCATCTGAGGAGCAGAAGAAGCAGCTGGCACAGGACACGGGACTGACCATCTTACAGGTCAACAACTGGTCAGTGCACTCCCAATCAATACACTAATTCTGGCCCCTGGCTTATCAATAATCAGTTAAACTGTCTTGTTTAAATGGAAAGCGTCAACATTTAAATTAACATTGTGGCTGCTGCCGCGTCAATAATGTATGGGCGTGATCATCCGCTGCAAAAACGAGCAGTGTTTTCACTTATCTCAGTTTACAACTCGCTTCGGTTGCATTTTCTTTGCTTATTAACTCTTTATTGAGCGTGTTTGTGTGAATAAACGTCAATTAAATAAAAGGCAGCACGTTTAAAAGACTTAAAGAGAAAACTGTAATCTACTCTATAAGTAAGCAGTTTGTAAAAGAGGGAGAAATGTCCTGCTAAGCATTTTTTTTCAGAAGCTGCACGGCAGTAAAATCCACTTGCTCCATGTTCATAAAACAGAATAGCAAATCAATATCAAATAATCAGATTATTTACTGCACCCAAACTCCCCAGGCACACATGTATCAGCACAGGCAAAACACACATGCACCAAGCATTTAAATGGTGTAAATCAATTAGTTCTTTCTCAAATTTCTGCAAACATACAAACATACACACTCCAAACTCAAACATATGAGTGGATGTGTGTTCATGTTAAAAATGTGTGTTCATGTTAAAAATAGATTTAGTAATATGATAACTTAGGAGTTTTTATTTGTATCTCCGCTGCAGCACGCACATGCACACACACACACACACACACACACACACACACACACACACCACACACAGTGACCCAATCAATGGAGATCAATCAATTATCACAGGGGCGATCAATACCTGCTCTGGCCTAACGTTGATTTACTCTGCCCTCTGAAAGGGTTAAGTGGTTGTAAAAGCAAAAAGGTTAATAGTCTCCCGGTCAGCCTTTTTCTCCATTAACGGGAGATCTCTCTCTCTCTCTCTCTCTCTCTCTCTCTCTCTCTCTCTCTCTCTCTCTCTCTCTCTCTCTCTCTCTCTCTCTCTCTACACTCTTTCTTTACGTCTCTCTCTCCGGCAGGTTCATCAACGCCAGGAGGAGAATTGTTCAGCCGATGATTGACCAGTCAAATCGCTCAGGTCGGTGTTTATAAGTCAGTCAGCTGGCCGGCCGCTCAGTAAACAACTTTGTATATACGTGAGTGTGAGTTTATTGTATACTGTGTCTGACGCTGTGTGTTGTCCCACAGGTCAGGGTGGTCCCTACAGCCCAGAGGGAGCAGCTCTTGGGGGCTACGGGCTTGACGGACAGGCCCACCTCGGGCTTCGTGCAGCAGGTACAGTAGCCTGCAGGGAAACACTGCTCACTATCACATACTGAAAGAGTTCGACGTATAAAACTCTGTGACAAGGCTGCTGATGTTCTATATTCTTTTTAATGTTTCTCATATAAAAATCCTATAAAAGAAACTACCTCAAATATGAATGAATCACACATACATCATCCTGCTGCTGTAAATTTGTATTATGCATCAAATCTGCTGATGAAAAATGTCCCCAAAAAAACTACAGCACCCAGCTGTTTTGGGAAATTCTCAAGCCTTTTATTGAAAATGAAATGATAGATTTTTAGGATTTATGTCTTAAATAGGAACAAATGTGGTTAGGGCCGAGTGCTTTACAAATAAGAATGTGTCATATTCTTTAAGTACATTGAAGGAAAAGACCAGAACAGCGTAGACATTACAGTGACTCGCAGAACAAGAATGAATATGGTCTTAAGTGGACTGCGTTAATTTAGAAATCTTAAATAAAGAATAAGATATAAAAACATACACTCACTTTTTAACTCTCACTATGCTTTTCTAGTAGTTGAGAATATGTTACACTTGGGTGGAAAGTTGCTGGTTGTGTCTTTAAAAGGAAACATCTGTCATTAAATGTAAACAAAGTGTTGGCTGCTACCAAAAATCACTACAATAAACCAGAACCTCACAATTTGACAAAAATTTCTTTAATTTGTAATAAAAGACAATTACTATGTTATCTGACACTGTTTAAAACCTCAAGCAGTGTGTCAAATTAATAATTGTGCAGCCAAACATTGTTTAAACTCATAGAAGTTTGTTTTAAATGTAACAGAGTTGTATCCAAAAGAAACCCCAAATATGTCAAAATGAATTTTAGCAATATGTGTATTAAAAAAATATTAAAACATCCGGAATATTAGCATTTGATTGAAAAACTGGATCTTTAATTAAGACAGCAGATACAAAATATACTGTATAAGAGTTGAGCTACTTAAGCTATTTAAGGAAAAACAAAAGGAGAAACAGTATCTTAAGGGGTTAAAAGTTATGATCAGTTGAAAACGATGGCAGATTTTTCATCTCTAAGTAAAAAAAGTTTCCATTACATTTATGCAAAACCTGCATAGTCTGCACTCTGTAATACAGGTCAAAACATGATTTTGTGAAAGTAGAAATCATTGATTGAAAAAAAAACCCTTTTCACTCTTATTTCCCCTTTGGGTCATTTCAGCATCTCTGGAGCTGAATCCCAAAACTGATTCCACTTTATCCATGTTGAAAATGTAAAATCCATCCTCTCTGTCCCCCAACTTCTCCCCCACCAGGTCTCCAAGGGATGTCTTCTCTGCAGGGTGACTACCCCGGTGCTCTGCTGTCCCAACCAGGCTACCCTCCCCATCCGGGACCCTCCCTCCACCCTTACCCGGGCCCACACCCTCACCCCATGCTGCTGCACCCGCCGCCGCACGCACACCCAGCAGAGCCGCTCCTCGCCCAGGGACTGGACATACACGCACACTAGCTGTGGGGGGAGTTGGGGTGTGTGTGTTAGTATGTGTGAGGGGAAATTAATGTATGAGTGTGTGTGTGTGCATGTGTGTATGGTGGGATATGTGTGTGTGTGTGCACGGCTGCGTATGTGTAATGACACATACAGTACACTATTTAAAGAAAAAAGACACATTGCTCCGAAAGTTTACATTCCCCACTGAAAGACAGTGACCTCAATGTAGCTGTTCCACTTAACACACACACACACACACCCATCTGCAGACATAAACAATACATTACATACACACACAAAGTCTGGACCCACAGGTTTAAGCCATACCTCTTTCAGAGTAGAAGTGCTTCCTCCTCTCCAAATGTCTCCACTGTGTCCTGTGGGTGAGACACATGCTTTAAACTACACTTCCCATCATGCCTGCTGAACCACAGGAAGACGGTTACCCGGAGAATATTTATGCCCAGACCTTTTCCCTACAGCACATGGACGTTACTGGATGGGACTCGATCCTGTGACCACGCCTTCTTCACTACTCCCTGTCTTCCTGTACACGTGACTGTCAAATATACACACCTTCACACACACACTTTATTTAAAGCTGATTTTGAGTTTTTTCTTATTCTATTTTTATATTTATGTGTGCCACTCCAGGCAGATGCAGCTTCACATGAGCTTGTTGAAATGTTAGTGCTCTTCCTCAGCATGAAGCTAAACACTATGAATGACTTCCAGTCTGCCTCGCTCTAGTACCACTGACCTCCTTAAGATGCCAACAGGTGTCCATTACCTTAGGATCCTTCCTACATACACATATGCAAACACACATATACACTCACAGTACACTAAAAGCCATTTACACACACACACATATACACACACACACACACACACACACACACACACACACGTACATACACACACACAAACTTCTGTAAGCATTTCTAGTACATTTTTGTCTGTCACAGCAGTGTGAAGGGAGCTGCAGCCAAAGGACTCTTTAAACATTCTGCTCCCTCTCCACTCTGCTCGGACTGCTGAAACATTTCTGAATGATGATGGGAAATACAGTTACGATTAAAGTATTAAAATGTTTTTTTTGTAAGACTTGTCGGCGGCTCATCTGTGTGTGTGTGATTCTACCTGTAGTTAGTTTCATCCTCTGGTGCAGCAGGAGATGTTTTTTTTCATTATTAACAGCAGTAAGAGTTTGGAGTACATAGATAAACTGGTGACAGAAAGATCCAGAAACTGCAGGTCACAGGTTACTGTATACTATATATTACTACATATTATTTTTAATCATATTTATGTGCTTGATATTTAAGATCCAGGGAGATTTTTTTTAATGTTGTCAGTACAAATACAAGTATACATTACATTTCTTGTGCACTCACTGAAAAAAACACAGTTATTTGACTATTTATTCAAACTAGTTCCCAGCCCACTCACACTTAAAAGGCTCCATAAATACAGTTGAAAACATGTCTTACAAAACACAACTTTCACATATTATGTTAGACTGCAAACAAACAATAGAACGTCTTTTGACCCAAGCTCAAAAATGTAATCTACCTAACATATTCTCTTCCTAAAACACAGCTTATGTTTTTCATTTTCTTCATAACCACGATGTTTAGCATGAAGTATACAGTATAGTATTAGTATTTAATGTAGAGTTTGAACTTTTAGATCTGTTAGACTGAAAATGTAGAAAGTGAAGGTCACTACAGTGCAAATATGAATCAGAAGTGGTTCATTATCAGCAAAACTGTTGCAGATTTGCAATTATCTACAGAAAAGCACATGCATTTTTCAGCAACATAGCAGCACTGAGCACCCTGAGCTGTTTGAAATCCTCAGATGCTTAATTTGTCTATTCAGCCTTGAAGTCTTAATCAGCCTGTATATGATGTGTATTCTTTACTCCTAACCTCTACTCTAATCATGTGCAATTAATAATAAAGCTAATAACAGGCAGCAAAAGTTATGATATTTTTTAATATGTCATGAGAAGTTCAAACACATAAGTCATTCATTTTCACAGGAGTGTAATCTTCTTCCTTTCCCCCCCAGTCATAAGTCACGTCACTCCGTCCCCTTCTCTGACGGAGGCCTCAGGCCACAGCCGCAGTGATCTGTCATGCAAAATAGATTATCACAGGCCGGAAAGAAGTCCAATTTTTTTTAATGCTTGACAGCAAAGAGCAGAGCTTCTTGGGGTTGTGTGAAGTGTGGAAAAAAAGAAAGAAAGAAACACTCCCTGTCTAGACAGAAACAAATATCAGATGTGTTTTAGAGCTGGATGTCAGCTCACACATTCATGTAAAATAAAAAGAATCTCTTCCACTCCTTAGATTCCTCTTTCTTACTTGTTCATAATCTAAATTAAAGACAACATTATTTGTCAAGAATGCCCCCTTTCTCTAGATCACACATCAATTCATAACTCCACCTTTTGGCATCCGACATCCACCCATAGCACCTCAAATTCACAACAAACCCTGAATACCCTGCTGACCCTGCCCCCCATTCGGCCTGGAGCAGGAGAGGGGGTCAGGGGCCAGAGTTCAAACGGAGGTCAACAGGAAATGGCTGTTCTCCCTGGCACCCGGGTCCTGACCTTAGCACCACTTTTCATTTCTCTTTGTCCCTCTACACACCACCTCCTGTAGGCCGTGGTGGTCAGGATGGGCCCCTCACTTACTCTTTCACCTCCTCACAGTCCTGGTTGTTTGCTGGTCTTTTCCACAACACTGTCATGTACAGCAGTGTTTCTTTTTCTGTGTCAATCTAAACTGTGCTTCTATATCATATTTATATTGGAACGTTTACTCTGGTTTACTACAATGCTTGTTGTGGGACAATATAGTTAAACCTAAATCATTTTTTATTGGTCATGATGTTCTAAAACAACTAAACACTCATTCCTCAAGTTGTCAGTGTGCTCACATGTGATGCTTCACACACAAGTTGTCCAAAATGTTTGAATTTCTGTTTGCATGTTTCTTTAGATCAGATTCTGCCATTTGCTCTGAAAAGCAAGCAAGACAAAGAGGGAATGTAATTTTTCAACAAAGCATAATGATATGAATTAAATAAAACATTTTAAAAAAGGAAAAAGTTAATCTATTTCTTATTTACATTAAAGCCCATTCAATAAACTGACCTGGCAATATTATTGACCCATTATTAGATACATTGTTAATGGTGTATATAGGTGAAATAATTGATTAAGCTACTTACTAAATGCCACACATATTTTCCAACATTTTCACATCACAATCATATAAAGCAGGGTCAGAGTGCTCACTATACGTTTAACTTTAAACAACAAACTTTAAAAAGCAACAAAATCACAGCAAGATGTAATATATGACTTGGGACCACATTTATGTTTGATATATGTCCTCAATTCTGGCTCTGACAAGATATTTCCAAAACTTACTTTTTCTGAAGTTACCATTACAAAACAAATGATTCCTGTAGATATACAGAGTATCTCCTAAACTACTGAGTAAATCTCTGTTGCCCACAGAGACCCCACAGAAACACCTTATTTATTCCTTCCTCTGCCGTTTTAATAAGGCGATTATACAGTTGAATCATTTCACACATTTTTCAGTTGTGCTGACCCTGGCAGTCAGCCCATGTCTCCTTGAATTACAGGAACAAATCTATAAACCCCCAGTAACATTGTATAGCACTATTCTATAATCTGCAATATCAGATTCTTTAAAGCCTCACAACCCTGCATAGGTCAGTATAGAGGAGACACATGCATCATAAAGCTGGAAAAACAACCAAGATCATTGCATAATTTCAGAGCTCTTCCACCTAATGTAATCCTCATAAGTCATAAATTCATTAAGAGAGTAACCCAAATTGTAACAATAGAATTGTTGTTCCTAGTTTGTGTTGTTCCAAGGAGCGCTTAGAGTGTGACACATACAGTGGAAGTAATGCTGACTAGACCTGAATGTTATGTGAAACACGCTTGTTCAATAAAGTTATACAAGTAAGCAAGTGAAGCTTTAACCGTCCATTCTGTATAGTTTAATGTTAGATACCATACAGTAATATGTTAAAAAAACAAATATTAGCAGCGCTATCATTATCAGATGTTTGACCTCTCAAATAGCATTATGTCAGTGAGCATTCTTTTCCTCTTTTTCCTCTCCAGCTGTTTGACAACAATGTATGATCCTGCAACATCACACCCCCGTGGCAGGGATCCAATAAGAGAAATAGCTGCATACAGGCTTTATTCATACATCAGTACAGCTCTCACTCACACAATATGATTCATAGTCAGCTTATGATTGGTTCAGATAGATGGAGTCCGCTGCCAGCTTCTTCTCTCACCGACACAGCCTCCATTAGACGGTGGGAATTACACTGCATAAAATCAACCTTTATGTTGACAAATGGAGGGTAATATATGGGAGGCAGAAAGTGCTTGAATGTATTTACAGTATGTGTCTGTCCTGTGGTTAGAAGAGAATATGTAATGTACTGCAGCCTGTAGCATGTGTGGCACTGCACTAGATCATTCTACCTTTAATAAGTGTGAGCTTTTGGCCAAATTTTAGAAAATGATTCAAATGAATGGCGCATTTTTGCGGGAAATGTTTAAAAAAAAAATTAATGTAACCTGAAACAATTTGAAATGAAAAAAGTGTGATCGCCACCGCTGCTCCAGACTGTCTTAATATATATTTCGCTGAATGTATTGCTACATTCCTGATAATGTTTCCATCATTTCAAGACTCCTACTGGTTTGAATTTGAACATTTGAGCGTTGGCCTATTGAGGCAAAATGAATACACGTGTGTAATGTACAAATGTGCACGCCTGCATGTGTCTGGGCACGAATATGTGTGCACATAAATATGTACAATTTCATTTTAACATAAAATGTGTGTCTGTGTGAGTGTGTGTGTGTGGGAGGGGGGGTGGGGGGTGTACTCTGGTGGTCATTAATCATTCAATTACGCACCTGTCAGAGTTCAGACAAGTGGGAGAGAGAGGCTGCAGGGGTGGGGCAGAGGGGGGGAGTGAAGGATGAAGGAGAGAGAGAAAGGAAGGGAGGAATGCAGCGGGGAAAGGAGGAAGGGAGCACAGAGGAGCTGAATGATGGAGAGAGGGAATGAAAAAACACCGGGAGGGTTAAAAAGAGAAAGAGAAAGGGAGTTAGTTTTATTGTGGGCGTGTGAACGGCCTGTGACAGAGGCAAGCTGTTGGATGGTGACAGCCGCTCAAAGGCCGCAGTAAAGACAAAGACACTTACATGTATTATAGGGAACGAGTGACAGATGAGGACAAGACAGGGCAGGACAATAAAGACACATTCAAACTTCACTCATCAGCTGAACTGATTTACATAATATAACATGATTACTAAGCTTAAAGTGAGACAGGCATTAGAAGCACAAGTTTAACATGACACATAAGATGAAATGTGCTTTTGTTGTTTTATGTTTTTATAATGTTAGATACAAAGCCTCAAAACTATGCTTACCATCCAAATGCAGGAATTGAAGTTCATTTAAAAGGCTGCTACAGCGGTGAGAGTAATTACAAAAACACGTGCTAACATCATAGCCTCTGCTGTAGGCTACTCTATCATGCTGTAAAGTGGTGGATAGATTGTTTTGTTTTACATGGCCCCTGCAAAATGACTTGTTTCACTATCAGAATTTGATCCATTCGGTCCCATAACACATATTTTATCCTTATTCAAATTAACAGAGCTAATTGGAAGTTCGCCAGCTCAGCCGATGGAGAAAAAAAAAAGAAAAAAAATCCAAATCTGAGCAGCAGAGACTAAGATATCTGGACTGTCAGTCCCTAGTATGTGTCAAGATCCAAAAACACTGGATCCTACATTTCCCATAATACAACTCAAGACAAATGAGCCCTCCCTGTCTTCAAAATGCCAGCATCTTACTAACCCCACACCTCCATTTTTTTCAATGCAAGCTTTCTGCAAAAATCTGAGATAACGTAAATGCCAAAATCAAAAGTGAAATCAGCGGAGTGACCCTTTAAAAAGGCGAATGATCATTATGATATATTTTATTTTGTGCAAGGTTATACATATGCACTTTAAATTAACATAAACCGAATATGATAATGCAAGAGCTTTTTTTATACGTTTATTGACTCAGAAGCATCGTGAATTTTTCTTAACTCCTGAAATGAAACCAATGTGGAAATAAAGGCACTTTGTGCTCGTACTGTATGTGACTCTTTGTCGCCCCTTTCCCCTCCTATACAGTATATGTTTGAGTGTTTGCATTTGTATACATGAGAATCGCCCCCACACTTAATCTTGTGTGTGTGTGTGTGTATGTTTTGCAGTCTTCATAGCTGCAGTACCTCAAATGCCTCAGGCCACAGCCATCTGTGCCCCCCTCCCCCTTCCCCCTCCTCATTTCTCACACACTCACCCACACACACACACACTCCTCTTCTCTTCCTTATGCACCCCCTCCTTCATTGCCGCCACCACTGCCATATATCTAATTTATAGCTGTGGTGAGTGCGTTACACACACTCATGTATGCATAATATATCACGTGTGAAAGAACTGCATGTGGGAGAGCGAGTGTGTGACACTAGGCGATGGTCAGCATATAGTCTTGACCACATTGCCTCTGACACTCCTCAACACTTCTCTAAATTTTGCTGCATGTTTGCATGTGCGTCCATTAAAAATGAGATTCAGAATGCACCACTTTGTATCTTTGTCAGTCTTCCAACAGATCTAACAGCACTGATAAAGTGTGAGAAGAGTGTGTGCATGAGTGTGTGTGTATATAAAAGCCCAGCTGTTTCTGGGCTTGACATCCACATGCAGGCAGAATGCCAGATGTCTCATTAGGCAAATTTGATTGGCTTGGTCATTTAGAATGCAGCGATGAGACGGTTCCATATGTGTGTACATGAAGCTGTGAGTGTGCACATTTACATAAGAGGCCCCCTGTATAACTATTTACATGTGTACATGCCCAATGTATGTGCATTCATTGAGTATTCTTAATCTACACTCTGCTGATTGCATAATAATGACAAAAAAATAATCAATATAACAGGAAATTGTAGAGCTGGAAATATTATCTAATGAAAACAAAACATAAAAGTATTAATCAATTAGATGAAATGACAAGTTGTTACATTGAACTTTTCCACTTTTTCCACCAAACTGCTACTTCATCTCATTAATAATTCATCTTTTTCTGTCACTTCAACTACTTGCATCCTTCAATCCTACTGCCACATGTTTTTCAAAAGCTTTACATACATCTTTCTCTAGAAGTGCATCAACATCAACTGTTAACTCAAGTGTTGTTAAGTGCTTCACTACTATACTGTCACTTCCACTTCTATATGCTTACACTTCAAATATTATTATATTCTTCTACTGCTACTGTCACTTCAACTGCTGTTATGAGCATTGAATGTTTGAGAGTTTTTCCTCGCTGTAATCATTCTTCCAGTTCATATTGACCATTAGAAGATCCCTTTATAATGTAGTTAGGAAATGGTGCGGAACAAAATCCACAATCTTACTCCTGTGCAAAAATGTATTTAAACGTTTATATGGAGCTAATATGAAGCTTCAGCCACTCAAATGAGACAAATTTCAAAAAATCTTTCAACATTTTTATTACCAAATTCCCTCTTTTTGTTACTAAACTTCCACCACAACTCAACAGGGAAACACAAAGAGGGATTTTGATGCTAAAAAGACTGTAAATGTGGCAGATATTCACTTGATATGACTAACTCGGACTGCTGAAGTCTAATATAAGCTTCACATCAAATTTTAAATGCATTTTTGCACAAATGACTTATTTACCTGACTGTTGTTTGAAGACAGACTTGAAAAAATCATTCTCAGTTGCATTTCTCAGGCTTTGTTACACTCATTTAGTTGCTTACGTTGCCCCAAAATGAAGATATAAGTGTTTTTAAAAGGGAAAAAAGCAGTTTAGCCACAATTGCGACCAAATTTGCGACCAAATCAAAAAAAAGGGCTGAGGCGGTGATTAGATAGACCTCATGGTGCATATGACGCTAGGTCGAAATTACGCCGAACCATCGCTTTAACTGCTTCAATTATCTCTGAAATAACTTTACAGGCTTACAGAGGGATGATTTTTGTTCTGTATGTCTTAAAACAAGTGGTCAGTGGCTCATTAAACTGCATTTTGGTATGTAATCCTTTCTCATGTCCGTAGATATCTTCCGAATGCATTGTTAGAAATGGAAAAATCCACAGCACTGTTCTGTGCAATAATGCCCCCCGAAATTAATTTGACGTCTCTGCAGCTTTCCAGTGTTTCTTAACTCTTAAATGTATTTCTGTCAGTGCTTTAACACTGCTGATTCTTCAACTCCTTTTAGCGCTAAAACTTCTATCACAACGTTAACTCCCGTAATTGTGTCACCTTCAGCTGCAATTTCAAATGCTTAAACATAGGTAAATTAAGACATTTCAAGTACAACTACAACTATTTTGTTTGTTTCCTGACTGATGCATTCATTGGCATCTAGTTAGACCTGATTAGAAAGTATGATGTAATCTTTTTTATAGTTGTAAGTAGTTAATTTTGCACAGTATGGTCTGGATGAAAAAGCGTGCAAGAGAGGGCACTGACCTTGCAAGACATCTGGAACATGGATGGACACCGAATCAAGTTTCTGTTGTGTTCCGTGTATGAGGTCCTGCCTACTCCATCAAACCTCCACACATGGGGGGTTGACAGAGAGCCCCAGCTGCACGCTCCGCAGAAGGCCGGACAACCTTGAGTATGTCCTCTCCTTGTGTCGGTCAAGTCTGGCGGATGAGAAATTCTGGTGGCGACAAAAACAGATTCTAACACAGTTGGATGCTGGTGTGGAGCAGGCAAGAAAGAAATAGAACAAAACAGAAGCCAAAACAACTTTCTACTAGCCATTGTTTCGTCCTCTTTCTCAGGTCAGGAGAGAATGCAGCAATAGAGAGGAGCAAAAGGGTCCTGCCTATGACAAGTTACTGAGGGATGTGGATGGATCAACTTTAAGAAGCGGCTGAAATTTCCAGAGGACATAACCCATACTAGCCTCATACCCAATATTGTCCTCTGGTACAAAGAGGTGGTTCTTACCAAGCTTACAGTGTGCTGGGAAGAGAGGATGGAGGCGGCATCATCTTCAAGGCCTGGAACACATTGGTGGAAGGCAGTTGTGTTGATTTTTTAGGGTAGTTGCTCTGGAGACCTTATGGACTGCTGGGGATTGGAGGCCCGGCTAGGAAGCAGCTGGTAGCCGACATCTCCAAGCAGGCAGAGGCAACATCCAGATGGATCTGAATGAAGCGGAATGAGCGGTGGCAGAACCAACCTGGCAAAGGACTAACAACATCGTAGAGTTGAGTGGTGGACAGTGGGGCTAGTATCAGGATGCTGGTTCTACCATCTAGCCCCCCTCCAAGATGTCATGGCTTTAAATTTCTGAAATATTCAGGAAAAGAGGAGGGGGGGCATTTGAATATTTTGAGAAGCCACTTCTTCAACTCAGGCCCAGTTTGAAGGGCGGTACCTTGAGAGAGGGAAAGGAGAGAGCGATGCTACTGGCTCACAGGTGGCACATGGGTGAGTATACCTGTAAAGGTGAGCTGGTTGCGATAACCTTACATTTGCATATTATCATATTTGTTTTTTGCCTTGATGTTTGACCGCAATCTCCAAGCTTTTCTTCTTATAAATTTTACAAAAGTGATTCAATACTCTGCATGAAAACAAATGATAGTACATTTTATAAACTCTTGGTTGCATTTCACATTGCAATTTCAATGTAAAACTGGTTAACTATTTCAGATATTATGCAGAGATATTGTGTGTCTACTCTGCTTAGGCTCCGCAGCTTGACACTGACCTATGCCGACACTATAGTCTTTCACAAATTGGTTGATAAACTGCTGGAGTCTTAATGGAGTTTAGGTACACCAATAAATCTAGGCGTGTGTGTGTGAACAGGCCCCAGGAGGCGTATGTGCATCAATAATTCCTGTGAGAAGGAATTTCTAAAAACAAATCTAATCAAGTCTACCACTTGGACAGACTGTTATTGTTTCTGAGCATATTTGAAAATTGTATAAACTCAACCAGATTTTATTCTTGCTTCTGTTACAGATATTTCCCAGTATGGATATGGTGCTTGAATTCAAACATAACTTGTGAACTCTACCCTGCAGACCGCTAATAAAAACATTTACAGTAAAGAGGTTACAGGCAACTCACAAAAGGGTTTATACTGCCCTCTAGTGGTACAAAGGGAAAACACACATTTCTGGATTATTTCTAGGTGTCTTTTCTTGGTAAAACCTTTGATATACAATTTTGCTTTTTGAATAGACTTACAACGATACAGCAGTACATAGATGTAAATTTAGAAAATGCTTAGCTCAGGTGGTATTTTAACATGATTACATTTACCCTTGGTGAAAAAGAAAGACAGAGCTTCACAAAGTCAGTGAGGAATAGTCAACACAGTTGACCTTCCTATAAAAGCACACTTAATATAAAGTCATGATGGTGAAGATGATTTAAAGTTAAAAAAAAAAAAAAAAAAAAAAAAAGAATTAAGATCATCTTTAAGGCAGAAGCATACAAAAAACATATCTTTCACAAGATACACATCTAGTAGACATGAAGCCCATTTATCATTCATTTTGAGTAATCTACCTGGTCAAATGATCAAAGTAAATCCAATATTCACTTTCCTTTAAGGTCTGTTTTGGTCTCCGCCATCCCCTGAGGGAAATATCTGGATCTTTAGCTGTGAAATGCTCCACTGTGTTCACTAGCTAGGCGCTAACGTTGTTTGCCTTTGTCTGATGTTGCAGGAAATTCTGGTAGGAGCAGAAGCTGCCGTAAAACAAAATCTATGTCTTATTCATTTATTGTGTTTGCATATTATCACTTTAATATTAATATGTTTAACAAGTCAAAAATTACATTAGATTAAATTAATAAGCATATAAAATAATTCCAACTCATTTTGCACCTTAAAAAATGTGAAAGCACCTCAACATGAACATGTTCTGAATAAGATGACAAATTTCCTGCATCAAAATAAGATCTAAGCTTTCTTATGTTTACTACATTTCTGGGGAAAAAGTGGACTGATGGCTGTTGACTGGGAATATATTATTAATGGATCAATATGATCAGTTATTTAATGTACAAAAGTCACCCAAGTATCAGCTGAAAAGCAACAATACATTTTTTAATGTGGTTTCCACAAAAAATGAATACCTCTCTTCTTCATTTTTTCCCCTCTTTCTTTTTCCCTTTTAGATCTTGCAAACTCTTGACTGCCAGGTTGGGATCCTCAAACAAATACTACAGTATGAGTGACACACATTTTAATAATTCACTGACATCAGTGTGATAATGATACTGATTTATAGCTCTCTTTGGTATCTGAGCATGACAGGATATGCTGAGAGTTTATGTGAGAGCTTCAGGCAGGGTTTGACCAAGCGAAAAAATGTCGAGATAATTTCACCACCTCCCAAACATGTGGTCCACAGGTCACAAAATTATCTCAGATCCTTTCTTCCTCTTTAGCCTTAGATTCCTCCATTGTCCTCATCTCCTCCTCCAGCAGAGTCTGCTGCTGCTGTCCTCCCCTGTCTCCTTCCTCAGCATCTGCAGAACATTTGTTCTCCTGACACTCATCAACATCAACAGAACCTTTTTCTTTCCCACTTTCTTCTTTACTCTCAGTCTTTCGTTCAGAGTCCAGTGAGCCCCTGTCACGGCATGCCTGTCTGCGAATGGTCCGTCGGTTCTTGCTGCGACGAGATTGGTTGCAGTGCAGAGTACGCCTGCGATGCCACTGATTGAGAGAGTGTTGGGCTTCAACGCTGAGCTGACGGGCAGCCAAGCGTGGCCGGAAGCTGCTGATGTAGTAGAGAGAAGCGTATAAAGTTGTAAGGTAGTAGCCACCTGTTGATAAGGGGAAAGCAGAAAGCAAGACAGTCTGTGAGATCTAATTGTGACTAAGCAGTACCTAAATCTCTATAATCAGTTAGAAACAATCTGTTAAATGAGCCGTATGCATGTGGAGAACAGGAATGATTTGCACTAGCTATTTGTAAAGTCCTTCCTAAAAGTGATTACCAGCTAGTTTTAATCTTGTGATTTACTAAAACTGGTTGGACCATTAAAACTTAAGCAAATGTATTAGCTTGGAGATGTTTTTTATACACATATAGAGAAATATGCGCTGTTAAGAAGTTGTAGAAGTAATATTAAAGTGGTTTCGAATGAGTGAGAAATATCTGATTAAGCTAGGCTATTTTTTGAAATGTCATTTAAAATCAGCATTGCAAAGGTCAGGTCAGATAAATATGTCACAGTAGTAGTTTTGTCAGTTGGTTCAGTCAGCCATGCAACAGTTAAAACTATATCACAGTTACTGGGTTGAAACGTTTAGCACCAACTATGATATACAGTGCATCCGGAAAAGTATTCACACCCCTTCACTTCCCCCACATTTTGTTATGTTACAGCCTTATTCCAAAATGGATTAAATTCCTTTTTTTTGTCATCAATCATCTCATCAAATTTTTGCAAATTTATTAAAAATAAAAAAATATCGTATGTACATAAGTATTTATACACCCTTTGCTATGATAAAGCAAAATTGAGCTCAGGTGCATCCTGTTTCCACTGATCATCCTTGAGATGTTTCTACAACTTGATTGGAGTCCACCAGTAGTAAATTCAATTGATTGGACATGATTTGGAAAGGCACACACCTGTATATATAAGGTCCCACTGTTGACAGTGCATGTCAGAGCAGAAACCAAGCCATGAAGTCAAAGGAATTGTCTGCAGACCTCCGAGACAGGATTGTATCGAGGCACAGATCTGGGGGAGGGTACAAAAAAATGTCTGCAGCATTCAAGGTCCCGAAGAGCACAGTGGTCTCCATCATTCGTAAATGGAAGAAGTTTGGAACCACCAGGACTCTTCCTAGAGCTGGCTGCTGAGCCAAACTGAGCAATCGGGGGGGAAAGGGACTTGGCCTCTCATCACCTGGCTAATAGCATCCCTACGGTGAAGCATGGTGGTGGCAGCATCATGCTGTGGGGATGTTTTTCAACGGCGGGAACTGGGAGAATAGTCAGGATCGAGGGAAAGATCAACGGAGCAAAGTACAGAGAGATCCTTGATGAAAACCTGCTCCAGAGCGCTCAGGACCTAAGACTGGGGCGAAGGTTTACCTTCCAACAGGACAACAACCCTAAGCACACAGCCAAGACAACGAAGGATTGGCTTCGGGACAAGTCTGTGAATGTCCTTGAGTGGCCCAGACAGAGCCATGACTTGAACCTGATTGAACATCTCTGGAAAGACCTGAAAATAGTTGTGCAGCGACGCTCCCCATCTAACCTGACAGAGCTTGAGATGATCTGCAGAGAAGAATGGGAGAAATACCCCAAATACAGGTGTGCCAAGCTTGTAGCTTCATACCCAAGAAGACTTGAGGCTGTAATCGCTGCCAAGGGTGCCTCAACTAAGTACTGAGTAAAGGGTGTGAGTACTTATGCACATGCGATATTTCAGTTTTTTTATTTTAATTTGCCATTATGGGGTATTGTGTGTACATTGATGAGAAAAAAAGGAATTTAATCAATTTTGGAATAAGCCTGTAACATAGCAAAATGTGGGGAAAGTGAAGGGGTGTGAATACTTTCCGGATACACTGTACGACCGACGTTACCTATTTCAGATCGGTATCGGTGAATATGTTGTCCAATAAGTGCAGATAGGACCCCAAAATCCAGTATTGGTGGAGCTATTCCAACTACTCTTTAGAACTAGTTTGTTTTAATCTAGTAATGTGCAAATCTCCACTAATGTAGCAATTACGGTTAAATTCAAGCCATCTTACAAATCAACCAACCTGTCCACTACAGCGTGTTTTGGTAGTAATTTGTGTATGAGAATGAGTGTGTCTGCCGTACCCTCTCCCTGTAGCTGTGTGGGGTCCAGCAGCTCCATCATGTAGTCTGTGTCTTGCTGTAAAGTGACCACTTCACTACGCAGCAGCACCCATGTCAGACAGGGCAGGAAGTCATCTGCTCCAAACACTGTACCTGTGTGAGAGGAGAGGACAGGATAGGAAAGGAAAAGCAAAAAAGAGGAGACTTTGACTTTACTGTGATTTCAAACACAAATGTGCCAGTTGGACACAGGCAGCGGCAAGAACAAAAGTAATTGTTTCTATACTGCGAATTAACGAAATGTGAGGCTACCTGAGGATGCATTGGCATTCATGCTATGGTAGATGCTCTTGCAGACTTTGAGCAGGGCTTCGACCTTCTTGTTCGGGGAGTAGGCTTCATGCATACTAGTCCACTTCTGCTGGATCCGCTCCAGGGTCACAGAGTCGGGAAATCCGACTCCCGCTGACCCCCCTAGCCCCTTCACCCCATTCTCCTCCAGCACATGAAGGTTGTTCTTAAGTGACTGGAGGCTACCGTCATTGGTACGAGAGATGTGAATGCAGGAGTAAAGGTGTGCGGCCACAGGCTTCAGAGCTACCTTGTGCAGGGCGAGCTCCACCACAGAGTCTAAAGAAAGGTAAGTAAGGAGAAGTTAGAGGCCTGTTGATGGAGGCAACGGCACTAATCAATGACCCAATGAGTTGAATCTACCTATATGTTCTGTTATCATATTAACAAACTCTGTATTGAAAAGTACATTTATATTAATGTATTGTCAAACTGACAGTCAGCTCACTCACCGATCTCTGGGTCATTTAAGTCAGTCATGCAGTCCAACATTGCCTGGATTTCTGGATATTCCAACAATGTCTCCCTAAGTGATGTGAGCGATGACCTCACTTCCTGTAAGAACTCTGACCCTGTGACCCCCGTAGGATCAGCCCCTTTCTTCATCGTCATCTCGATGAATCCTTTTACAGCATCTGCAAATGCCCCACCTCTGCGCTCGCTCATCTCCTGCACACGATTGATTAGTCTTTTCTTCTGACATACGAGCCCACCGAGAGCCTGGCCTACCGCCGAGAGGCGATGTATGACTTTGTCAGCCAACCGGTGTGCTGACGGGTGGTGGGGTGTAGGGCTTGGTGTCTGAAACTCCTGCTCTTCCTCTATGCTGCTGATTGACAATGAATCGAGCTCCAGTGACGGAGGCTGGAGCAAGGAGGAAGGCCTGGGTGGAGGCAGCCAGACTCCATCCTCAATCCAGGAGACCCTATGAGGAGACTGGGGCACTGGGCTGCCATGGGGCTGCAGCTCAGATGCCGGGCTGTCACACCTGACAGGGGAGGTGGGCATGCTCCCAGTGCTCGCTCTGTTGGTGAGGCTGGGGGTAGAATCTCGGCTGGGTCTCCTGAGGACCACCCCTGCTGGTGTGGAGATTGGTGGTGAATCTGCTGATTTGGCTCTGATTAGACCTGGTCATAGAAAACAGGGATTATGAACACCACATGGGCAGTGAATTAACTGAACCCATATAAAAACCTGAACATAGTAATTAATACAGATATGGCAGAAGTAATCATGTTTTGGAGCACAGAAACACACTGTTTGACCAACTCTTACAATTCTTTTGAACATTTTCCACATAAAGTGAAACTGCATGTGTGATTTACCATTGTATTTAAAGGGCCAATTCATCCAAATGCCTGTGTTTGTTTTATCTGTTATGAGATAGTGGTAAAATAGCCCGCATTTAAGAGATAGTTTGACATTTTGCTTGTTTGTTTTCTAGCAAGAGAGCTACAACTCCCATATCTGTATGGTAAACATGAAGCTACAGCTAAAAGATTGTTAGCTTAACATAAAGACTGAAAGTAGGGGCAAAAACAGCTAGCCTAGCCCCAGTGTTGGGAAAGTTCACTTTCTACATGAACTAGTTCAGTTCATAGTTCACACATTTTAAAATGAACTAGTTCAGTTCATAGTTCATAATTCCAAATTATGAACTAAGTTCACAGCTCCAAAAAATGAACTAGTTCAGTTCTTTTTTTCAATACGTTGCGAACTATACTCTTTTAAAACTGTTGCCACAGCCAGCAATTATTTCATTAGTTTAACACTGAAAAAGCCGGTGGGCAGAGTTTGCACATCCATCCATCCATCCATCTTCTTTCCGCTTATCCGGGGTCGGGTCGCGGGGGCAGCAGCCTAAGCAGGGAAACCCAGACTTCCCTCTCCCCAGCCACTTCGTCCAGCTCTTCCCGGGGGATCCCGAGGCGTTCCCAGGCCAGCCGAGAGACATAGTCTCTCCAGCGTGTCCTGGGTCTTCCCCGGGGTCTCCTACCGGTGGGACGTGCCCTGAACACCTCACCCGGGAGGCGTCCGGGAGGCATCCTAACTAGATGCCCGAGCCACCTCATCTGGCTCTTCTCAACGCGGAGGAGCAGCGGGTCTACTCCGAGCTCCTCCCGGATGGCCGAGCTTCTCACCCTATCTCTAAGGGAGAGCCCAGCCACCCTACGGAGGAAGCTCATTTCGGCCGCTTGTACCCGCGATCTCGTTCTTTCGGTCACTACCCAAAGCTCATGACCATAGGTGAGGGTAGGAACGAAGATCGACTGGTAAATCGAGAGCTTCGCCTTTCGGCTCAGCTCTCTCTTCACCACGACGGATCTGTGCAGAGCCCGCATTACTGCAGACGCCGCACCGATCCGCCTGTCGATCTCCCGCTCCATCCTTCCCTCACTCGTGAACAAGATCCCGAGGTACTTGAACTCCTCCACTTGGGGCAGGATCTCATCCCCCGACCACATAAACGTTAGATTGTTCCCTTCCTTGTCGATTTTCTCATAAAAATCGCTGAGATAATTATATGAGACCTCCTTATGTCCACATGCTGCTGTCGCTTCCATGCTGCTTCCATGCTGTTTTTTGTTTTGATGACGCATGGAGCAGTGCGACACTGGCTGCCTTTGCCTATGGTTGCCAGATAGCTCTACTCAACTGTGGCGCTCTCGGACTTTTTAGGCATAATCTGGCACAGACAAAGAAGTACACGCAACGGTTGGGCAACACTTATTGAACGAAATTTAAAAAGAGTGAACGTGACGTTCACGGACACCAGAATGAACGCGTTCATAGTATCGTTCATCAGGCAGAAATACCGTTCGTTCGTTCAAGTTCACCAAAATTATGAACGAGTTCATGAACTTTCGTTCAATGAACGCGTTCATGCACAACACTGCCTAGCCCTGTATACAAAATAAACCCCCAGAACTTATATTCTTTATTAATTGATACCTTACATCTAGTTTGTTAAACCTGCACACAAACAAAAACAGAAAAACAGCAAGTTGTGGTTATATAGAAATTAGATGTTCATAGGCAGGCTGTTTCCCTTTCCTTCCAGTGTTTGTGCAAAGCTAAGCAAATTCCTTGTTTTGTTTAGCTTCATATTTAGCATACATATATTAAAGTCGTATCAATCTCTGCCCCAACATATCAAACTATTTCTTTAGAGTAATCACAGTGATGTCAGTGAGTAACTGGAGCATTGTTAAGGGGGAAAAAACTCATTGCTGTCAAGTTCTTCAAAATTATTTTTGAAGTTTTGTGGATGTCTTCAAATCTGGAGAAGAAATATAATAACTAAATTTGTGGTCAAATATCCCTACAGGAAGGTGAGAAAGAACTTTCTTAGAATTTGGGTGAGTAGAGCAGCAGCAACAACAGAATTCTAAAAAGAAATTCTGCGTTTCTGCATAAAAGTTACAAGTTCTGACCTGAGCTGTCAGAAATGGCAGAAGAAGGTTCCTGGTCCAACGAGATGGCTCGTTTACTCTGTATCCCTGCCCCTGCCCATTTACGGGTGGTGCTTAGGCGTCGCTCTTGTCTGTATTTTGATGGCTGTGTGGGAGACTTAACATCAGGTGTCCGATTTGTTAGCCATTCATCTCCATGTTCACGAAGGTAGAGGGGATTGATGACACACAGGGCTCCGTTGGCTGACGTTAGCTAAAGAAACACACATATACACAAACACCGTAATGAATTGGGAAGGCAAGACAACACTGTACACCATCAATGTATAAATGGATTCATTTATATTTCTATGTTTTCATTTGGGGGCAGCTGTACAAGCTGTAAGCACAGCATTGACATATTATCTACCTCATAAAGCTTATACGGCAAACAGAAGCTTATTTACACAACCAGCAGACAAAGAGCAACATTAGCCTTCATTTGGAGTCCTGGAGTTATGGAGACCCAATTAATCTAGGTCTCCTTTTAGCTTTATTGCTCCACACCAACTCCTGAAAAATACGTGGCTCTTTAAGTGCTAAATGCTCCACTATGTTTAATGTTTACCAGCTAGCCATTAGCTTTGTCTGGCTGCTGTATATTGGCTAGAAAGTAGTTGATGAGATTGGAAAAAATTAAAACAATGAGCATTAAAGATGCTCAAATGCTTCGCACAACTGAGTAAAACTGCAGAGCTGCGTGATAATTCTCTGTGATCCCTTCTACATTACACAGAGTCATTTCATCCATGATTAATAAAACAAATATTGATACATGCAGCTTTAAGGTATTGAGAAACAAGCTGCCTCACTTGCAAACATAGGGAAATAAGGAAGTTGTTGTAATATCATTGTACTTTAACACACAAACCTGTATGGAGCACATTACAGTGCTCGGCTCCCTGTGAGTCATTTCATCAGTCTGAAAGTCAGCCGGTGAACAAAGCCAAGTTTCTGCATTAAAGAGGTATTATAAATTACATATCTATCAAACTACATGATTCCAAATGCACTTTAGCTAAGTCAGTTGGCAACAAATTAAAAAGTAAAAAAGGATTATTGATTGATAGAAAAATGCAAATATTCTTTGCAGATTTCTTTTTGATATAAGAGAAAGAAACATATGGAAGGACTCACTGGGTTCAAGCTGAGAGAGACGATCTTTGCTCCTCTCGGTTACACTAATGATCCACGGAGGAAAAGTCAGACAAAGAGCCAACACATCCCTGACGGAGAGGAACAGATGAGGAAGATAAGATATATCACTTAATCAGACCAATCTCACATATTTGCATAGACAGTAAAACGGTCACAGCTCTGTAGTAGTCCAAACATTCACTGATTAGCTTTTTAACTAACTGTAAAATATAAAAAAAGTGGAGTAAAAAACAAACATAATAACAGCAGTGTAGCAGCAATTCAATGTATGCTTATTGTAGGCTTGTTTGCCTGTCATATCTCTATGATATGATTTACCTTGGGTCAATGTGCAAGTCCTTACCTGGTCAGAGAGTAGAAGATCACTAGCTGAGCCAAGTCCGAGAAAGACAGACGAGACTCAGAGAGCTGGAAGACTAATACAGAAACAGAGAGAGAGAGTGGGAAGCATTGCTGTACTTTCATTCTAAAAAAGTTCTGTCAAGAAATGACATTCCTGTACACATACTGACGCTCGAACCAGGAAGCCTAAAAGGGGACTTCTAAAAAAAAGCCAGTGTGACCGTCTGTTTCATCAATTTTAAGTCTGTTATTTTCTGATAGCATGTGGTTTCTAATACTGAGAAGGTTGCTTCTGCATAAAATGGAATTACGTCTAAGTGTCAGTCAAATGAGAAACAAAGATGAGAATCAACACTTTAAAAAAACAGTTAACCGTGCCCTGGAGGTGTGTTTTGTTACATTCATATCTAATTATCTCCTCTCACCTGTGCCTGTGTTTTGTGCTGAATTAATACTTTCACTCAACAGTAGAAAGGAAGGCCACTGGGTGACAGTTCAGTCTGTCAGTTGTGGCAGAAGTAATGATTCATAAAATAACCAGCAAAGTAACATATGAGGAAGTTGGAGCTGAGCCATGCCCATTTGCACACACGCACACATACAAAATGAACTGTGTGCTCTCACGCAGTGGGTCCATACCTGTGCCTGTGCATTTGATATCATAATCAAGAACTGCTTCATCCTGTCCTCCAGCAGACACACACAGAAGGCTGGGCTGAGATGTCGCAGAGTCCCGCACAATAAGGAAACTCTGAAAGGAGAAACAGTGACTCATTTCAGTATTTGAAGTGTTACGGAAGCTTGTTGAGCAGAAAGGCGTTTTCTTTCAACTGTTCCCACTGGCAACCACACAACGGGGCTCCATGGCAACCAGGTAGCAAGAAGAGAAACACTAAAGTGTACCTAGATAAGCACAAAAAGGAAAAAAGAAAGTTCTGACAATTTAAAACAGCAATACTGCATCTAAGACACTATTTATTTCCATGTCACAGCCTGGATTAATCTGAACTTGATGAGTCATGACAGATTGTTGACCAACATCAACGTCACGTACACTACAGTTTTCCAAGGGTTCATAAGTGCGAAGTACTAAGAGCTGTTTGCCCACACATTAAGCTGATATTACTCCATAGTGGCTATGAATACTATGAGTGTGTTCACACAGTGGCATAAGAGCCCTTCAACTTTTTCATATTTCGTTGTGTTATAGATATTTTTAGATGCAAGGCTTTATTTGAAATGAAGCCTTTGTCAGTGGCAGTAATGACAGCTTTGGGTCCACCTGATGATGACCCTACTGACTTTTAACAGCAGGGTTTGATTGATTTGATCCATCTCTACAATAACTCCATCGACTGCAGACAGTGGAGTATGATTGAAAACTAGGGGAAAAGCTAGCTGGGCTTGGGGGGGAGATGGTTATGTCAAACTGCTTTTTACAAGGTCACTAAATGTAAGATGTGATCAGTTTCTTCAGTCTTCATATATTATCTTCAGTAGGGTTTAAGTCTGAATCTTTTCCGGATTTTCCTTTCTTCAGCATTACCCAATCTGTAACCGGTCTGGTTGGTCACTACCTGCTTCTGAGAAGCATCCTCATTCCTGTGCTTCTGGCATGCTTGCTAGAGATGGTAATAACTTTACAACCATGTGTACCAGCTTTTAGGCATGCTAGCTACGTTGCTCTATGGATGGCAATGTTGGTCTGTCAGTCGGTCACTCTGTCCACCACTTTGGTCCAGACTGAAATATCTCACTAACTATTTACATGGATTGTTATGAAATTTGGGTCAAACATTCATGCTCTCCAGTCAAAGAAGTATACTGACTTTGTTGACCCCCCTGTCTTTCCTCTTGCACGCCCATGAGGTTGACATGCAAGGTTTTGAATGAAATGTCTATACTGTCATGAAACTTGCTATGAAGGTTCCCCTCAGAATTTATTGTAATGATCCCTGAAGTTATCATCTAATCCCATCATCAGGTCAACAGTTTAATTTGTCTAGTGCTTTATGAACAAATACCATCAGCCTCTGTTAAGTGCTAGTTAGCAAATGTTAGCATGCTAACAAGCACTAAGATGGTGAACATGCTAAACAGCAAAATGTTAACATTGTCACTGTTAGCATGTGTGCACGCTGACTTTAGCATTTAGCACAAAGCACCCCTGTGTCTAAATAAAAGCCACTGGCATGGTTGCATCTTTACTTCAATTTTAATACATTTGCAAAGATTCTTGCAAAATAATGTTTCCACTCTATCATGAAGGGCTACTCCAAATGGATATTTCTAGATATCTAGATATAAAAACTTAATTTTAAATAAGAGGCCCAGAAAACCTATTTTCTCAGTTGTCTCGCCATAACTGACGGGGTTCTACAAGAAAACACAATAACCCTTTTTTTTTTGACAAAGTTACCACACTTTCATGTGAGAGAGCTTTGTGGTCGGATTTTCTCTATGCTCTTCACACTGGTTTGAGAAGGGAGGAGCTGACTTGGAAAAAGGTGATGTCACATGTTTCCGTATACCAATCTGAATTTCGCAACATTTGAATTAAAATCTGATGACAGTTGTGAGGTCATTTGGGTATGTTGCCAGGCATCAATCTAATCTGATCTGAGGTTTTGACTCTTAAAAAAGTCAAATGGTCTGATTATCTTAACATCATTTTAACAACCAATATTGTCACACCACCATTCACTAAAACTTTGCTTTGGATTCACAAATGTTCTTGCAAAGATCATGGTCTGATCATGTTACATTTTTGGAAACAGTGACTCAGACAGAATAAGCTGTAGGTTGACACATAATTAACTTAGGTAAAACAAAGCGCATCCCAAACACAGCAAACCAACAGCTCGCTCATATAGTTACATCACCACCACTGAATTCAGAGGTCTCAAGCATCAGCACACATTTAAACACGCACAGAGGAAGTGGCTTTTATGCTCAGTATGCACAGAAATAGAGACGAGTTCACTGCAAGTCACCAAACTTTGAACACACACAGACACATATCATGGCATGTTTATACCAACGATTATTTCACCATTGATTCGTAACAGCAACATTTAGACACATACATTTGATTCACAGGAAGGCGTGTTGGAAACCATTCAAGCAGAAATGAACAAATTAACTTTTTTGTTTAGCTCAGAATTTGAACTCAACTGTACTACAACTATAATGTACATTAAGACACTGTTCAACTCCTAGTTTCCCTTTAAGAGTATTTGCACTAAAAAAACTAAACACTCTTTACTGTTTCCTGTGACCACATCCTCACAAGTCTATGACTTATATCTGCTAGTTACAAATTTGGATTTCTGAGTAATCATTTGCATATCAAAACAGTGAATCTTTAAAACAGTACATGTACAATCTACCATTTTCTTTCCTACTCACATTCTGTCTTTGTAGGAGCCGTATCCATTTTGTCATTTCATTTCCCTAATATACGCACGCTTATATTCAACACTACTTCTGCATTCAGCCCCTTAAGTTGTGGTTTTTTGTGTTATCCGATGTCAGATAGAAAAAAGGAACTACTTTTGTGGCGCAGAGATGTGCATAGCAGTGCTCAGTCAGTCTGCAGTTAGAGAAAATTCAAAATTGAAGTGCAGCACATAGAAACCCCTGCAATATGTATTCAATATGTAATTCAGCGATATAAGGTTTGCAAATGTAACTGAGACCCTTAGTTTCACATAACAGCTGGATGGATGGGTAAGTAGGAAATTGGCCAAGCGCTGATGGGATGATATAAGTTAAATGAATGAAGGGAACAGGTAGGAGAAGCAAAAGGGAGACTCAAAAAGAGGACACAGAGAGGGATTGGAAAGTAGAAAGATTGGATCGGAAATGGAAATATATATATTTATATAGAGAGAGATCTTAGATTCTGTCCAAGAAGTGAAGAGTAAGATTTGGACAGAAAGCCTAATGGCCAGTTCATCAGATTTTCATAGTGCTCTGAATTTGGGATTTTGGTTATAAACCAAAATCTGTGACTTTATTGGATTGTGATAGAAGAACAACCAGAATGTAGGCTTCACCTACACAATTATACAGTGTTGGATGCAGTTTGGACTCCATTAAATGCCTTCCAGTGTGTTAAAACACATACATTTAATATTCCACTCACTAGTTAATTTATCTTAAAAAGTTCTGAATGTATAGGCAATTTTAAACATTTGGAAAAGCCAAGAATTTGCTTAAATGTGTGGATCTTAATCATTTCAATGGATTCTCTGAACAAGTGAAACTGCATTAGACGTAATTTATCACGTTGCTTTAAATAATAAAGGGTAAGACTCCTTGATTGATTGATCTTTGTATTGAGGAGGAGGACAGCTCACCCCAGCAGGTGTTCCACAGATAGCAGCGTGGACCGCCTCTCTGTCCCAGGGTGGCCCGGGGCACCAGGCCTCCTGACAGCCCCTCAGCTGCTCCAGGAGCGACAGCCTCCTCCTGCTGCTCCTCCACGGTATGGCTGTCGTCCCATTAACCTGACTGTGAACCGCCCTGGAAACAAACATATGGACACATTTATATGCATGTAAAAAACACATCAACAATTAGCAACACAAGAGGATAAAACTGTTTTTGCCTTTATGATTTGAGACAAAAAATCACAAGGTTACAATATTGATTTATCAGGTAGGTAGATGCTGTAAGATTAGACTTTTTTGGACATTCAATTTTAATAATAACAAAAAAATAATAATGCAAAAAACAGTCAAACACATGCTTATTGATGGCATAAAAATGGTCGATACTTACATGTGTTGGGCTGGTTCAGTTCATGTGAGTCTCTCTCCTCTACACTATTTGGAAACTTCTCCACATGTTGCAATCGTCTCTGACTTGTACTCCTGCTTTCTGCTTGGCCCAAAACCTTGCTTAAGAGCTCAAACCGGGGTAAAATAGGAAGCTCACATACTCCTCAGTAACACACTGTCAAGACGTTAGCTGTATCCTGTAATATTTTTCACATTTCAGATCTCTGCTGTACGGCTGCCACGTTTGTCTCAGTCTACCTTCTGTCGCACATGCTGGCTTTTAATGCACTTTCAATTTTCATGTGAGACTTTTCAGCTGATTTTTGATCACGGCACTGTCTTTGCCCATCCCTCAAGTCTGCATGTGGTTAACCTAGCTCTGTGCACTGTGTGAACAGAGAAAAGACAGTTTCTTACTGTTTGTTCTTTTAAAGAGCAGTGTTTATTTTTTTTCTCTCTACAGCACCATCTGTCTTTTACTATGAAAAGATGAATGGTAAAGACATAACAGTTGAGAAACACAACAACTCTGACATCACCGATTTTATCTTGCAGCTGAAGAACAAACAGAAGCAAATTTTAGTCTGTCAGCTAGAGATGTAAATATAGAGCAAAAAGAGTTGAGAAACGGAACAGAGGCTGGATTTTTGGACTTTACATCAGGGGGTTTCATGTCTATTTCATCTCATGAACTTGCACTTGTCCGAAAGCCCTGCCTGTCACAGAAACCGCAACCAGAGGTGTTGCTGGTTGGTCAATATTTCCGGAGTAAGATGTCTCATGGTCTTCCTTTTACTTGCAGCACAGTTACTTTCTGTTTAAACCACGCTCTGCCAACACTATTATCAACAGATGGCAATGCCCGATACAGCTGGTACCAATGAAGCAAAGCCAGAACCAGCTAATAATCAATAGTAATAATAATTAACTAATAAATAATAGTGTCGGATGGGAATGATCACTTTAAAATGAATAAAGCCACACTGATATCACACGTGATATTAGTTTTAATCACAGGCCCTTGATGTGTGAGCCCTAAACGGTACACACTTTTGTTACCATTGTCTTTATGACATGTTGTAAGCAATTCTTTATTTAAAAAATGAGGTTGAGATGTAAAATAATCATTGATTGTCAAAAAAAGGACTTGAAAATCCTGAAAAAATAGTTAAAATGTGTAATTAAGCTCTGTCACCAGGTAAACACTTTCAAAAAGTCAGGATCAGCACTTCAAATGACTCAATTTGTAATGTGTTTTGTTTAATGTGCAAAAAGTTAATTATACACCAGCAAAGTGGAACCAAAGTGGCTAATAACAATACCTGAACTTCTCAATTGTGCAACTGCTATACAAAAAAATTATGACAGCAATCACTTCAGAAGGTGACACTGTAGCTGGCGGTCACAAGTAAAATTTCAAAAGACACAGCCCATTAAATGCTGGACCTACATGAAACTTCAACGACATACCCAAATCTTCTTGTTCCGAAAATTGACTTTTTGAGCCAGCAAGATCTTCAATATTTACTTATATCCATTTATACTTTCTTTGAAGCTTTACTCCAAACAGACATACTCAATTACTGATTGCAAGAGTGAAATTAAGGAGCTATGGTACATAATGCTATAATATAGCTCAAGGCCAATGCAGATCTCAACATTTGAGCAATGAAAAGATCTGAGATATCATTAACATTTTTGATTAGGATCCCTTAAATTATGGTCGTTTTTTTATAGATATGTACTGACATTTTGTACTTGAAAGATACATTTATCAGTGCTCTCTGGTAGACAAGCTTTGCAACCAAGCCACAAACTGTGCTTCATGTTTCTGTAATTAAATGTCTTATTACTCAGCCTGCACGTGTTCATACCCATGTTACTATCAGGGATACCTGCTCATTTATCCATATAGTTGTATTGTATAGCTAAGATTGTGCCATTTCATATGGAGCATGATAATATGATAGAACTTCATGGCAGCTAATGCAGTCATTAATTAACTTGTGCAACAGTGTCGAAGCCAGCATATAAAATATACCTCTATATGGTTGAGTGCTAACAGCATGAAGATAAATGAACTCTCTGACACAGTCTCAACAAAAGTAAACAATTATGAGCCTTTAAAAAGGTAAAATTTATTGCAGGACTTTTGCATAATTGTCCATTATGATTATTATACAAGATGTTAGTAATGCTGTGTTCACTCAAAGTATTTTTTTTATTTGATAACGCAACAATTCATGCGCTTACAGATCGGCCCATTCAGTTTCCAATGAAACCGTAGCCACTTTTATTCACTTCCACCTTATTTCAGCAATCCATGTTTCCAAGCTGCTTGTGTCTCCAAAGATTTAAAATGAACCAATGACTGCTTCTCTCACCTGGTTATTTTTCACATCATGAACAGTGTGTTCCATGAGATTAAGAAAACATTAGTTTCGTAAACATGTGGGAACATTGCATAAAGGGAATATACAGAAATGAGCTCCAACAGCAGTAGAAGGTCACATGAAAACCAATTAATTCAAAATAATTACATTTTAAAAGTTCTACATAACCCCTTGGATATTAACCTACTGTTATATTTACAACCACCTCTACCAGGAAGTTCTTTTTTTTTTAAATTATTATCTATGTTAATTTTATGAGGTTGCTAGCCAATCAGACCAACAGATTTTGGATATTGGAAAATATGTTAAATACAATACAGTCTGGTTATCTGAGAGGAAGCTTGTTCATAAATTAATCTGAAATCTTGATGGCGTGAAGAGAGCTGAAGGGGCTCAGCCAAATCAGTCCATTAGATGTATTTAGCTGGTGTGGAGGTAACATGCCAGCTTACCAACAACAGAGCACAGACATGATCACACTGCTGAGGTTTTACACTCAATAACCACCATCTCCGCTCAGTTAGTGTAAGTACTTGAAAAATGCCACAGTCTACTGCAGCCAAAATCTGCCCATGAGATTAATGTGTGCTCATCAAAAGAAGCATTTGAGTATTTTAAAGTGCAAATAACTGATATAAACAAAAGCATGGGATGCCGGATCGTGTGTCCGTTTAGAAGAATTAAATGTCCGCAGATGAACAATGAGCATCTGTCTGTGTGTTTCACAGACACCCAGCACCCGAAGCTTCAGCTGCAACCACAAACTCTGCTTCATATTCTCCCTTTGAGGGCCATCTCCAAACTGTTTTAAAGAAAAAGGGAGGAGCTTTTCTAATTAGTTACTCTTCCTTTTTAGGCTCTGGTGCCACCGATGAGGAGCTCGACTTGGCTGCGGCTCCTTTGCTCGCGCCGGCCTTTTCTTGCTTCTCCTGACTGTCGATCCTGGCATGCTCCTGCTTCACCAGCTCTTCCAGCTCCACCTGCAGAGACGAGAGAGTGAGAGTGCGAGTGAGTGAGTGAGTGAGTGAGTGAGTGAGAGAGAGAGAGAGAGGCAAAACAGAGAACGTGACTAATGTGAGACACGTGGAGGACAGACTGGCGATAGCTTGGTTAAAAAAATGAATAGCTCACAGACCTTGTACGGTGCTGACATGCAAAGACGACTTCACACAGGAAAATCAAAAAAGGGTCACCTTGACATTTCAAAGGGTCTCATGTTTTGTGCTTCTGCTGCAGCTGTACACAACACCACTTTCTGCCTGCAACAAGCGAAGCGTGCTAAACTGTCTCCTGTGTATATATATAAGCCTGTAAGTGTAGTTTCATATTGACGTTTTAGTACAGTTCTATAAATACAGGTACTGTAGAAAGCCAATGATAGAAACACTAATACTCAATATGTTAAGACTAGACCATTTTCATGCTAAATATCATAGTGTCCAATGAATCTACCAGCAGACTGATAACACTGGCTGGTCAACATATGAGCAAGCTTTATACTTTTATTCAAGTAAAATACTATATTTTGGTTTGCATGAAAAGTTATCCATCTTAACATGGAAGAAATGCTTTATATGTGTTGTTTGTATGTTAATTTTCACCAAATATTTCATTTAAATCATGCATATGTGCAGGATCAAATAAGAGATGTGGTATTGGTAAGGCAATTCAAATGTGAGTGACACCCATGATGACACTGATATGACATTGTGACTGAATTACATAATGGTTGCCTTTGGCCTAGATAACTCTTGACTGAGAACTGACAACAGTATTAACTGCTCTACTGAAACTGCAATCTACTGAAATGTGTGATGCCCCTGCAGTCAACAGAACTGTGCTCAATCAACAAAGAGAGGACGTGCCTCCCTAAATGTGCACTGGATTCACATAAGACGACTCTGTAACTCACCTTCCATCCCAGCAGGTCAGCTAGAGCCAAACAGCCGTCGTCACACGCACTGATGTAAGCTACGTCTCTGGAGAGAGGAGTAAAGACCACTGTGTTAGAATCTGCACAGCCTCCACACTGTACCATTCCTATACTAATGCACATACCAATATTTTAATACTGACTGTCTCTGAAACGGATACAGATCCCATTTTTATATTTCTCTTCATTAAGCTGTTGATGCATCAGTCATATACAATTTGCTACAGAAATGTGTAGTTACATTTTTTTCACTTTGAAGCTATGGTTTATTCAGTGTGTGGTTTTAGACACACATTTGAGCATCAAAGCAGTAGTGCTGCTGCAGGTGAATAGTTTCACCTTCCTGGTGGTTTTAAAGGTTGTTTTTTTTTTGCTAACATGCACTGTCAGAAATGACTGGGCGGTTTGTCATTGCCACCATGAATGCAAAAATACTGCTTTTGAATTTCATGATGACTATTGAGTGACTGGGTGATTATTGAGTAAGTTTAAGTAAGTTACTAAGCAACTACTTTAATTGTAAGTTCTTTTCAATGTTAATTGTTGCAAGAATGTAGCATAGAATAAAAGTATCTTGCTCAATCAGCATCATGGAGAACTATGTTGGCGCCCTCTGGTGGTGCATACATATATGCACCTTTAATAAAAAAATATTATTTTTTATCATTATTGATCATTTCGGCCCAGTTTATCCATTTTAAAAACTTCTAATAATCATCATCATCATCATCATCATCATCATCAGACAGGACCTTTCCCTCAATATGTGATCCAGTGTATTTGGCAATCATTATATTGTGTATACTGGACTAGCACATCTCACACCTTCTGAATTCAGATGTGTTTTCACATTAACTGCGATAGGAGGATAAACATAATAACTGTAAATTAGAAGTTGCTGCATCACTTTATCACCTGTATGCCTTTTCTGAGTCAAAGTCCATCCCTCCTCCAAAACCAAGCAACCCCATCATGGGGTCAGCCTGCACAGAGACAAACACAGACACAATCCTGTATAGAGAATCCAAAAAACACACCAACACCAGAAAAAAAATGACTAAACATGAATGAAAATTAATTGATGTAGGCTTGGATGCTCACCTGCCCGGCCTTCTCCATGTTGATGAGCAGCCTGGGACAGCTTTTTGAAACCCTGAATGCCACAAAACAGGAAAGATTGAGACACAAAATCATTTACACAATATTTCATTGACTGTTATATGTGGTTAGCTTTAGATTTCAGGAATATGAAGTTTGATCTGCGGCACCTGCTGACGAGACTCGCAAACGGCTGCACTTGCAGAGACGTCCCCATGACGATGAGAAGATCACAACGAGGAAAGTCCTGAAAGTTAAAAACAGAATGTATAGTATAAAGAGTTTATTACATCACACCCACTCCAAAACACGTGCACGCTTGCAAACCATCTGCTCACCATCTTCATTGAAGTGAAGAACCGGACAGGTAGATTCTCTCCAAAGAAGACGATATCTGGGTAAACAGAAGTGAGGAACACAGATGACAGTGATATGATGGATATTATAGCATATTAGGCAGTTGTGTTTTATAAAGAAAAAAGAGAATAAGTGGTGTGCCTGACCTGGTTTGACGAGACTGCTGCATTTGTCACATTTGGGAATGTCGTCAGAAAAGATTTTTTCTAGTAGGCAAAAGGAGGAGGTTAACGTCAAAAAAAGCAAGAAAAAAAACTCAACTCAATAATCTCGGGCTCTTGGTGTTAAATGTAAATGTTAACGAACTTTAAAGACACCTTTCATCCAGTCCAGGTTGTACTCCTTGCGGCAACAGAAGCTGACACAGTGGGATGTGTAAAAAGTTCCATGAGCTTCAATTAGATCGTCTCCCTCGAGCCCGGCCACACGCTCCAGGGTGTCAATATTCTGAATGATCACACACAAGCACACACACACACACACACACACATATCAATGTTGAGTGACTTCATGTACAGTTTGTTAAGTGGAGAGTCTGCCTGTGTGCTTTTCCCACCTGTGTGTAGCAGCGTTTCAGGAGCCCCTTGTCCTTCAGCATCTTCATGAAGTAGTGACAGATTGTCGGCTAAACACGAATAAAAATGACCGCATGAACTTACATTTTACACAAAAATGTTTCAATATGCTTTTAATAAGATTACACTTTCAAGAAATAGTATATGAAGGGTGTCATACCTTAAACTGTCCTGGGTAAAGCTCCCTAGCCAAGGCAAAGAATGGCTCTGGATGTTTCTGAGATAGAAGGTGGAGAAAAACATTTTAAAGGTGGCAGTGAGGATCGGAAAAGTAATGCCACATAAAACATTAGTTTCTAATGACAGAAAGTAGCCTGACTGAAATTAAATGGGCTTTGATTTAATGATGTTCACTTGTGACAATAAGCTGATGAAAAGTATGAATCCAAAAGATCTCACTTCATTGTTAAATTTGTAAATAATCAGGATACAATTAAAGGTTTTTTTTTTAGCTCCTCTGAGAAAGCCCTTATATACTGCGTCGTCCTAATCTTTAACAAACCTTGAAGTAATCTATCTGGAAGATAGCCTCTGGGTAGGGCAGGTTATATTTCTGTAGGTTCGCATACAGCCCAGTTCCAGGCGAGCGGAAATCAGGGATCCCAGCCGCTGATAATGGAGAAGGTGTTCAAAGTTACAGGTTGGAAAACAAATGGAAACATGAAAATAAAGTAAAAGTTGTTTGATACTTTTTTGTGCTGTGATATTAAAGCTGAGATACTTACATGTGGATATACCCGCTCCAACCATGCAGAGGATGTTTTTACCTGTGTGGAAGCAGAGCAGCTTTTGATTCAACCAGTTTAACTGCATTAAGATAAAAGGGTAAATCAATCCACACAGTCAGCCCTTATAGATGAGCTGAATGGATGGAGCATAAGACGCAGACAAGAACTCACATTTGCCACTCTTAATGTATTGCGCCACTCCCTCCAGGGTCAGCTCATCCAGAACTTTTTCCGCTGATCCGAGGCCCAGGGTGCTGGAAAAGAGGTTGCGCAGGAAGTCCACTGGCAGGAACACGGACAAAAAAATACAGTTAAAAAATATATACAATGTTGTTGTTCACAGCCATTATTTTTTGAGATATGGGGGAAAAAGTCTGATGACTAGACGACCATTGCAGTTATACAGGGTGGGTTGGCTAACAAGAAATGCTATGTTATACTGCAAGATTTGAATTATTTTCATTGAAGACCACAAAAAATGCATGCAAATAAAATCAACAATAGAATTAAACAGCTTTTCCATGAATTATACATTTACAAAGCTTATACATTTTCACGTTTTGTTGACATTATCAAAAAGGTGATAATTCTGCTTTTAGTTTATTACTGAGGTTGTAGTGGTGGATTAAATTGAATGGTGTTCCTAATATTTCATCAACTCCATTGACATGAGGGGGGCAAATTATTAGGAACACACCCACACACAATACATACAGCCACTGGCCATTAGATACACCTGTGCAATCTCTTTCAATCCGATACAACAGCTCTGCTTTACATTCTACTTTTTTTTTTTTTTTTTAAGTTTTGGAAGTTTACTTTATGTTTATTACTGAGGTCGTACTAAGTGGTGGTGGTGTACTGAGCTGCATTACATTGAATGCTCATCCTAATAGTTTGCCCCCTTCATGTATGTTAATGGACTGGACAAGATATTAGGAACACCACTCAATACAATGCACCCTAATACACCACCATCACCCGCTATGACCTCAATAATAACCATGTAGCAGAATGATCACCTTTCTGGCAATGTCAACAAAAACTGAAAATATATAGGCTTCAAAAAAGTTGAATATAAAGCAGAGCTGTTGTATTGGATTGCATTAAGGTTTCACAGGTGTACCTTATAAAGAGGTCAGTGAGTGTATATGTTATGTGATGTTACAGATGTGTCATGTGACTGTTTCCACATACTTTCTCCTGCAGCCTCCTCCTCCCCACTGCTGTCGTCTGATTGCTCCTGCAAAAGGAAACAATGCTGACATGTCATGTATATATTGAGCAGCAGTGCGCAGTCATTGTGATGTGTCAGACGCTAACAGATGATGAGTTTTAGTGTGTGTGTGTGTGTGTGTGTGTGTGTGTTATTTTCAGTTTGACAGCCAGCAGCACCTACCTGCTAACATGAACTCCCTGCTGTATGTCAGTTTCTCTTACCTCTGGTTCAGGTGTAACTTCCTCCTCTTCTTCTCTTCTAGGAGCTCCTACAAATGGAAAAAATGGAAACACAAGCACTCTTTAAACTAAATGTTTGTCCGCGTCAACGATAGCTAAACTAGAGTGGTGAAACACAGTCCGACCAGCAGTTTTCACAGCAGACAGCCACCTTACCTGCTGCATCAGACATTTATCCGTCTACTGAGACCCTTCGACAACAAGGGTCCAACTGACAACGTATTTAATTCCGCTCTTTTAACACGTTAAGAGCCACACGGCTAATTCTCAGCTCGTCTTGTTTTTGTCCGTGTTTGTTGTGACCCAGTTCACACAGCGCTGATTGGTTCTCCTTCTTCTTCTTTGGTTTGACCCACGCCCCCTAGGAAGTGAGCCGGTGTTACAAATCAACTGGTTTCCACGTTAACTGGTTATCTTTGTTTATAAACGTTGGGCCTCTCTCACTGTGACTGCAGATGTTTCGATCACGGAGAGAAAACGTAGCTGACCTCGCGTATGCCTGAATGTACTTCCATAAATATCTGATGATCTCCCGCTCCACCTGGTTAATCCAAGCATGATGCTTCATGTTGTGATGTACAATTGTGGGACCCGAAATACTGGTCACCATATTCTGTATAAATGAAATAAATAAAAAGTCACCCGACACGGGATTTGAACCAAGTGTGTCACCAACTGCAAAACCATTACAGCGTAGTGTTTAACCATTACGCCACGCAATTACACCCATCAGTTTTCACAAGGTGATATAACAACTGTTGAAGTAAAAATGAAGTGTGCACAGCCACGATTTTCAAAACACCACAGCCAAATTAACTTGTGACCACTGTTACTGCAATGATAGCCACCTTACAGGTCCAGCTTGTTGCACCTCTGAAAAACATTTCACGATGATAAAAGATCACGTCTAGTAAGGGGTTTGAGGAAAATCACGCATTTGATGTTTTGGACAAGTTTACGTCCGTGTGTTGTAAATCATGTTGGAGCAACAGTGTGTAAAATAAAACAATTTGAAGTCGAGCAGAGTAACGCGTGGCATATAGGATATCCACACATATTGGCACACTCCGTTATAATATCATTCATCACATCACTTGTTGATTTCAGGAAGTTTGGACTGAATGGTTGGATGGGTAGTGGGGCGAGGAAATCAATATGACCAAATATGAAATTGAGCCTTAAAGTTCATTTTTGTTTCCTGTGGCTATTTAGTCAGATAGGATTGTTATATTTGTTGCCAACCGATCGAGGCAGATGTTCTCCCACTGTGAGTCTGGTTCTGGTTCTGAGGTTTCTTCCTGTTTAAAGGGAGTTTTTTTCTCTCCACTGTCACCAAGTGCTGCTCATGTGGGAATGTTGGGTCTCTTTAAATTAAACCTGAAGAGTTTGGTTTAGACCTGCTCTATGTGTAAAGAGACTTGAGATGACTTTGTTGTGATTTGGCGCTATACAAATAAAGATTGGTTAATTGATATCCGCTCGACTACAAACTGTTTTATTTTACACACTGTTGCTCCAACATGATTTACAACACACGTGTACATCACAACATGAAGCATCATGCTTGGATTAACCAGGTGGAGCGGGAGATCATCAGATATTTATGGAAGTACATTCAGGCATACGCGAGGTCAGCTACGTTTTCTCTCCGTGATCGAAACATCTGCAGTCACAGTGAGAGAGGCCCAACGTTTATAAACAAAGGTAACCAGTTAACGTGGAAACCAGTTGATTTGTAACACCGGGCTTTGAAGCTAATTTAATATATTGGTCAAACCGTTATTTTAGCATCTTAGCTCTAGTGAAATGACTCGTTTCACTGTCAGAGTTTGATCCAGGCGGTGTGATAATGTTTTGAAAGCATAGAAGAGCAGCGCTGTTTAATTGTTTTATACGTAGTCTGGTTAGTCGGAGGGCTAAACCGGAAGTTAGCCGTTTCGACCGGCTGAAGTCTCTAGTAAGCTTGCTCTATGGATACAAAGTACACAGTGTGTTATTATCATGCTGGTTTTGTCTTTACAGTTAATAATGGCTTTTTTGGCTTCATGCGCCACTGAGCAACTTTCATAGGAATGAACGGAGCCCCACCAGCAACACTATCTTTTGATATAGTTTTCCTGGTGAACTACACACCCACATTAAAGGTGCATACCGCCACCTACTGTACCGGAGTGTGTAACATCACGGTGGTCTGGATATTAAACCTGTTTTGTTTAAATATTTAAATAAAGGATTTTGAACCTGCAACTGTTTCCCCTCTGTCTCTAATATACTTGTGATGCTCTACTGCCTCTCATAACTTCCACATTGCCCTTCATCTGCCTCTGCACTGAACTTCATACATCCTCTCAGCACACTTACCTGACACTGTCCTTTTGGTGGTGTATAAAGTAGCAAAAAAAACCACATTGTATATAAAAATGATGAACATAATAAATATATAAACAGCACTTTTCCCACTACTAAAAGGCAGGCAATAATAATGGCTCACAGATTTCCTGTAAGTCCTATTCTCATTAAAACAAACACCTAAATCAATGTAGATGGCACCTTTACATACAAAAGCAGTAGTGATTTCTTCATCCTCATTCACTTTCTTCTCTCAGTCTAACTGGTGTCTTCACACATCCACTGTGGGGTCGGACACTACAGCAGTACAAGGCTTACACTGGATTATGAGCTTAGTTTCCTCACATAAGCTTCCATGCTGAAGATTAGAAATACATACAACCACACTACAATGTGTGGTCATTATAGTTTCTTTTGTGTGTTAAACGTAAAGATTCACAGAAATGTCATAAAATTATAAATTAATATCAATTAGTTATGATTCTGAACAATAAAATCTTTATTCAGTATATTTACATACATATTTACATTTCAGCAACAAATGACTACCACACAGGTAGACAAGGTGCAATTTTCTTGAGACAGAAACATGATTTTGCATTTTAAATAGTTCATTTGATATCATGAATACTCACATTCTTGACAACAAGTTGATGAGAAATTGACATACTTGACCAAGCAGACTAATATTGTATACCTTGAAAGACGATACCAAATAATCCAGCAAACTTGAGGTAGTACATTTCTCCTTCAACACTTGCTCTAGTTTATTTTGTCTTTTCCCCATGTTTGTATCTGGTGAGATGTTTTCAGTGTCCAATTTAATTTGGGTTTATAAAAGACTCATTTATGGGGAGAGCACCAAGACTCGTAGATGTAAAATTCTAAATATCTTCTGTGTTTGACTTTCTGTGTGATTAGCCTAAACTGGGTTTGGTGCGGTAACGAAAAAAAGATTC